>NC_050179.1:5141056-5421056 GCF_008315115.2 Sander lucioperca | reverse complement strand
TATTCTCGTTTTCGGGTCAAATGGCCTTTTGAATGGGATAGCTAGGGGCTACTATGATCGCATCAAAATCACTATTTTTAAAACACTAAGAAGGCTCGACACAACGTGAAACTTTGCTCGAAGTCTCACCAGGGGCTCTACCCATGAACTCAGCATTGAGAACATTGTTTGTGTACACTAATTTTTACTTTACTAAAAAGAAAGGTTTTGAACAACTCACTTTAGCAGTTGTTTTTTTCCGCTCGCCGCCATCTTGCCAGTCAAAAAGTGTCTGGGTACACAACAATGTTCTCAATGCTGAGTTCATGGGTAGAGCCCCTGGTGAGACTTCGAGCAAAGTTTCATGTTGTGTCGAGCCTTCTTAGTGTTTTAAAAATAGTGATTTTGATGCGATCATAGTAGCCCCTAGCTATCCCATTCAAAAGGCCATTTGACCCGAAAACGAGAATACGGTCAATCTTAAAAGTGGCGCTTCCGTCCTAATTATGCTTTTAAACGAAAGTTTGACTCGGGTACATTCACAAAAAGACCCTAGGTTGCATTTTGGCGTGAGTTACGCTTTAAGGTTTAAAGAGGACAGACAGTTTCAAGGGAGGTATACAGTTGATTCTTTCTTCAGATTTTTGGGATTTTAGTATGATCTTTTCCTGTCTCATTTACAAGGAGAAATTGAAGTAATAAGTAACTAGTTACATATAATCTTAAACAGGATTACTGAACATGCAGAAAGGAGCATTAAAGACGACTTGAAAGTTTTGAAACAACTTATAAAACAGGTTTTTAATTGTAGAATGTAAACTTCCCCTTGATTTGTGGCACCCTTAAATTCAAGAAAAACGAAAATAAAATGACTTGACATGACTTCAGTGTCCTCATGAGTACACAGAGGAAATCAATTTTCAATAAATTGATAAGAAAATAATAAGGCATATCATTTATCCCAAATAGCATATTAAGGGGGGTTTGACATGTTATTAATTAAAGTGTAAAATAATGTTTTATATTTAGTTTTAACCAGTTCTTACTTGATTGATTTTTTTTTAGACTTTGAAATTGTTACCCCTTCTTTGTATATTTGCTTTTTTATGATTCATATTTTATGATATTGCTATTTTAATATAAAAAACAAACACTAAGTGTTGCAACTAATGATAATTATACATTATTGAATATTCTGCCAATTATTTTCATGTAATTGTTTGGTCTGTAAAGTCAGAAATTGCCCCTCTCTATTTCTCAAAGCCCAGTGTGATGTCTTGAAATGAAAGATATATTGAATCAATTTATCAACGCATAAAACACTGAGAAGCAAAAAAGTCTCACAATTGAGAAGCAGAACCAGAAAAGATTGTAGTTTTTGCTTGAAAAATAACTTAAATTATTTATCTGTTAACAAAACAGTTGCCAATTAATTGTCATTTGGTCGACTTAATTACAAGACAGACCTTTCTCTGTTTACTGCATCTAATCACACCGAAAGCCCTTAGTTTTATTGTTTTTGCCACTATAAAATGAAAAGCTTTCATTAAAATTATTTTGTAAGTGGTGATTTCTAATCAAAACTCAAATGCAAATATATACATCCATTTTAAAACAATATATGACTGTAGAGCTGCAACGGTTAATTGATTAATCGATTAGTTGTCAACTTTTAAATTAATCGCCAACTATTTTGATAATCAATTAGTCGGTTTGAGTAATCTTTTTAAGACAAAAGTAAAAAATTTTTGATTCCAGCTTCTTAAATGTGAATATTTTCTAGTTTCTTCTCTCCTCTGTGACAGTAAACTGAATATCTTTGAGTTGTGGACAGAACAAGACATTTGAGGACGTCATCTTGGGCTTTTGGGAAACACTGATCCACATTTTTCACCATTTTCTGACATTTTATGAACCAAACAACTAATCGATTAATCGAGAAAATAATCAACAAATGAATCGACTGAAAAAAATGCAGCCCTATATTACTGTGTGGCTGCAACATATATAGGTTCTGAATTCACTCTGACAATATCAGCTGTTTGTGATTTGTGGAGGTAGACATCAGCAGTGGGTAAAGGGTATGACAAATTGAGGGGGACAAGTGGAACAAACCTGAGTGTTTATTTGTTGCTGTATGCTCGCCATGCTCTAAATTGGACGTCACCGCTCCTTCTTGTCACTAGCAGAATCCAAATGTGTTATGGGCAAAAGATATACTTAAATTCGATTTACTCGCTCTAACATGATTTAAATGAGCCTCTTGGCTCGCTCGGACAGATTGACAGCACTGTCTTTATCGCCGCTTTGTTTTATTTTTGGCTGTTTACTCTGCCTCTCTGCTGTCATCTCACACGACGACTTTAAAGGAGCCGACTTCCATCTTCCAAGATCTGGAGAGAATGAGCATCCTTTTATGTTCTAAGCGCTTTATATGACAAATATGAAAAGGGATTCAAGAAAGAGCTGACAAGTTTTTTGTCGCCCTGTTCCTTCAGCTGCAAAGAGCTGCGCAGAGAGAAGTCAAGCCTGCAATCTTATAACATGAGAACCCTTACAAAACTGAGCAAAGAGGTAGACCTTTCTCGTTCAGGGTCTTGCTGGGTCAAAGTCATTTGATGCAACTTGATGTACAAACAAAAGGCTTCATTTCTGTAGAATAAAGCCTGAATCGTGAATGTACTGTAGCGTGTACACTATGCAGTGCAGCAAGTATCTGTGCTTGTTTATAAAAAGAAAATTAGTTGTGCAGCAATGTGATCAAGATCACCACTGGAGTATTAATGAGTCCCACTCTGGCTTCAATTTTATTCCCCCTGGCTATCCAAAGAGATTTAACAAGCAGAACAAATGACCTCGACACATTTCTTTTATATTCCAAAAGGACCTTGAATCTCTTTTCCACAAAATCAACCAGGAGATAAATAATGCAGCTATTCCTTCCTCTTGTCAGCGTGGTTGCAATGAGATGAGAATGCACAGATGGTAAAGAAATAGTTTGGGAAATACACTCATTTACTTTCTTGCAGAGAGATCAATAAGAAGATTGACACCACACTCATGTCTTAACTTGTTTTACACTTTGGTTCTTGTACTAATTAAACCAAATATGATGTTTTGATTAGTGAAACTGGGAGGTGATTAGCTTAGTATAAAAACTGGAAGTGCGGGGAAACAGCCAGCCTGGCTCTGTCCAAACATCTTGTTTGTTCAATCTGAAAAAAATGCCAATTTATGGTTTAACAAGGAGTAACAGCACATAACTCTTGAGGTTGCCAGGCAATAAGCTGAGACACGGCACCTAAGTGCCGGGTGAATGGATAAACAATAAAATATTGTGTATGGATTAAACAAATGACATACACTATGTTAATATGTGAGCTTTAGAGGTGTTGGGGCTTGAACTTATTTGGTTTTTTACTTTGGATTGAGCCGGGCTATTTGTTTCCCCCATCTTCCAAGCTTTATGCTAAGCTTAGCCAATGGCCTCCTGACTTCAACTCAGTACTTAAAGGTCCCATGGCATGAAAATTTCACTTTATGAGTTTTTTTTAACATTAATATGTGTTCCCCCAGCCTGCCTATGGTCCCCCAGTGGCTAGAAATGGCGATAGGTGTAAACTGAGCCCTGGGTATCCTGCTCTGCCTTTGAGAAAATGAAAGCTCAGATGGGCTGATCTGGAATCTTGCTCCTTATGAGGTCATAAGGAGCAAGGTTACCTCCCCTTTCTCTGCTTTGCCCACCCAGAGAATTTGGCCCACCCATGAGAGAGAGACATCATGGCTTTCAAACGAGCAAAGTGGCAGTTGGTCAAGGCCACACCCCCTCTCTCCTCCTCAATAGCTAAAGACACAGAAATGGCACATACTAAGGAATGCTCATTGTGGGACTGGCTCTAGTGGCTGTAATTCTGCACCAAGGCTGAATTTTGGGAAAGAGACTTCAGATACAGTATTAGGGGGCCACTACGGCCTATATAAAAGCATCCGAAGAGCACCATGTCATGGGACCTTTAAAGAACTTGTTTTGGTGTACGTTCAAAAGTTGTTTTAGTCGTGCAACAAAAAACTGATTGAACGCTTAGTCTTGCTAGCTGTCTGGATTTACCCTGCAGAGATCTGAGGAGCAGTTAACCATAGTCCTCATAAATCCACCGGAGTTTAAAATGCCAACACAAAGAAAGCGGAAGGTACCGGACATCCGGCCGAAAAGAGTGAAATCCAGCAGAATATCCGACGGCAACAGAGCAATCCCCGGGAAGTGGAACGTCGTGGATATAGACTATTGCGGTACTAATGAAACCCACATTGACTTTAATGTCTGTTGTTTTAGTCTCGTCATGTCTTGTATATTAGCCCTCCTAGCTGCGATGGCAGATCTCACAGCACTCCAGGCAAAACTCCAGACACTCAATTGGCTCGCAGCAAGACTCCACCAGCACCGACTGGCAGTGGGCATGGCAGTTGAGCTCCTCCATAGGCGCCTCCTGGATGGCCGAACAACACCGGGCACAGGCGTGGCAGCAGCAGGAGCAGAGGGTGTGGAGGCAGGAGGAACAGGCCTCCAACAGACCCAGAAGCAGCACGGAGCACTGGCATGACAGGCACGCCAGCAGCAGGTGTAAACACGAGTCTGTGGGTGAGGAAAATGTCACAGAAAAGCTGATGGATGTTCTAAAAGCCTGTCAGACACCACCAGAAACGGGGATTAACAATTCTATTAACCCTAAATTAATCTCTCGCATGTTTATTTGTCGAGCCAACTAGAAGTTGAAAGAGAAACTACTCTGCCGCAGTGATCAAGTGTGAATGTGTTTACTTAATCACAGAGCTTCGTTCAGTCCTCGGGGGAAAATAAAAAAGGCCACCAAGGCTGCCAGTGATGAACAACAACTAGGAAGAAGCTGTCACGAGATAATTG
Source organism: Sander lucioperca (assembly GCF_008315115.2). Lineage (NCBI taxonomy): Eukaryota > Metazoa > Chordata > Actinopteri > Perciformes > Percidae > Sander > Sander lucioperca. Next base: position 5,416,156 of record NC_050179.1, on the reverse strand, counting down.
CTCTCCCACCCAAATTAGCTGCAGATGAAATTGCATACATTAACCCCACTTGGTGTGTTACAGTGCATCTCTCGCGATCCTAACTGTTGTATTGTTGCTCGGCTAGCGTTTTCATCCTCACAAGGACCAGATAGTGAGTGAGCTCATGCAAATTGAGCTGTTTTATCCTGTTTACTCAAGGAAGTAAATGAAAAGCAGATGGCAGAATTCCCTGGGGAGTGGGGTTCAGCGTATTCCTGCTTAGCCGCTCAAATTATACACCCCTGCACATAACTTATGCTAATGTCTATATGTGGTGTAGATGAAAAAGGAGCATTATGTGTGGCTACCGTATTGATTTAATGCATAACTTCATAGAGATAACAACATGAACACAAGGATAAACAAGGAGTGGCCCACTGCACGCTTTGATAACACTTTCACGAAAGTCCAGCAGTTTGAAAGTCTTCAAAGGAAACTTTTTGTGGAATAAGATCGATTGTCTTTGGTGGCAACAGAAAAATGATTTGAATGTTTCACAGAGTTTGCTCACTCATTGTAAGTCGATATTGATACCGACACCAAAGTTAAAGAACAGAAATGTGATGTAGATTAAGATGGTGATTAATTTAACATATATCATGATATCAATTTTATATTATATTGTCCAGTAGGGGTGGGAAAAAAAAAATCTAATTTTTAGAATTGATTATTTTCCCTAGAATCGATATTTTCTATTCATGTTTTTTTACCAATGATTGACCTAAATATGTTCTGTTTATACGGTACAGCTGACCACGCCTACACCAATTCCAGCAAAACAGAGCGAAAGCAGAAAATCCTTATTTACTTCTTCACAAATGAAATAAATGTCAGACTGACTGACCGACATGTGATGTGCATTCGTTTTAGAAAACAATTCATTTTTAGAAATGTCTCATGATATATTGTCTCTACAAGTGTATTATTCAACTTTTGTTATTGTTAAAGAAGGAAAAGAAAATCGCAATACTCAATACTATTGAATCGCAATACTTCTAGAATCGCAACACAAATCGAATCGGCCCCTAAGTATCATGAAAGAATCGAATCAGGACAAAAGCAAATTGTCCAGTCCTATTCAAACGGTGTGAAAGTGAGCCTCATTGCTGTGCCTACCAGCAGGTGTAGCAGGAGGTAGGTGTGAGCCAGCCACACTGCCCCTGCGTCTCCTGCTGCTGCTGCTGTGCACCGAGGAGCTGGAGCCCTGCAGTCGGCTCAGGCCCGAGGGGAGAGGGGGGAGTCTGTGTTCTGGGACTGTGAGCCCACATCGCGGGCAGGTGGTCTTCTGGAGGTCAGACTGAGGCTTCTTCAACCCCGCTGCCTCCTGTGAAGCCTCTGCTGGTGGGGCTGCAGCAGGCAGAGGCTGAGCTAGGAAATGAAAACAGACAAAAAACTGACAACATACAGTAAAGATTGTCTTATTGATCATCACAGAACAGGAATAGAATTACTTAATGATCAAACTTCTGAGTGAGCACAAGACAAATTCACCTTTTAATCAATCTGGACTTTAAAATTAGAAACGGACTGCTAAGTGTACAACAGTCTAGAAGCATAACATTCTTGTTTTGCACCCAGGAATACGGAACCTAACCCTCTTCCGTACAGGAATGTATCGTTATCTCCAGATGTTTTGGTTGCGGATAGCCCCTCGTCAAGAGTCACAACATTTAATTTAGGTCATTGTGTTGTTTGCTGTAAAGGTCTCACGGTTTCCACTTACTGCTGATGAGGTCAGTGGGGATGGTATTTCCTCTGCTAACAGGCTCACATGCTGAAAGGATTTCCTGTGCTGATTTTAAAGGTGCACTACCTTGAGCCACATCAAAAGAAAGTCATATTAGCTGCAAAGCTATCATAAGATTTCACAGATTCCTTACTGACCACACCGACATAAAAAGTCTGAAAATCCAGATTTTTTTAAAACAATTTGCTTACATTGTTTCACATAAAAACAGTAGACATTTATCAAAGTCACTTCCATTTCATATGAACAGTGTAATCCCACTTTACAGAGCTTCTAACCCTTACATAATTAATTAAGATGGTTCAGTAATGATGTTTTCATTGTGTTTCAGGGTTTTTACCACCCTGCCCAGATGTTTCTTCGGGAAACACTAAACACTTTTTACATTGTTAGGATAAAAATTGTAAACTTTACAGATAAAGAATAGCAGCACAAACTATTGTACCTTTGTCTATCAGTTGAAGCTTTAAAAAAAATGTGGCCAGAGCAGCTGCAGTGGGTTTGTATTAAGAAAAATAAGTTGCTTATTTCAGGTCACATCATGAGTACTTGCCTTTAGTCGGGTTGCTCTGTTCCTCCGTCCCGTCCACAGGTAAATGTTCTCCTGGTAACATGTCTGATACTCATGACGGCTCAGGATCTCTGTTACACTTTTTTTCAACGATTCACCTTGTTCATCCTCATGCTTCTGTCAGCACCAAGAGGTCAGGAAACCTCCAACAACACCCAATATGCCGGCCTGAGTCACCGCTCAGGAGACTGTGAGCTGTACTGTATGTGTGTTTGTTGTTGTTCAGTGACTTAATAACACTCCCCTACCCAGCAGATCCCTGAGTGGCCGCTCTTAACATTCTGATCACAGAACAGCAGAGACAGCCGAGGCCCGGTTGTGTGACTTTAGGTTGCCTTCTCTGTTCTGCTTTTAGTCACCTAACACAATGGAGACACATACCCCACAAGTGTGTTAGCTGAATACGGAATACTTATGCAGACACACACACACACACACACACACACACACACACACACACACACACACACGCACACACACTTATACAAACCTGTCAAAGATGTATTCTACACTAACTAGCATTCAGTATGCAAATAAATGCATTACTAAATTTGCTCTGTAGTTATGTAGCTCATGTCTTAGAATTAATAGTGTGTTAGTCAGATTTTATTTCTGTATCATGCCAAACATTTGGCACATCCAAATATCAAAATAACAAGTTAAAACATCTGGTAAAACATATACTGTACAGAACAAGTACAAAAACATCAGTTAACATGTCCTTTTTTACTGTATGCTTTCAAATAACAAAATTTCAAATAAACGATAATTAAGGCACACAAATTAGCAGAATTATAAATGATATTGTTAATTTTTGTTTGGCAAAAAAACATTAACTCAAGGTCCACTTGCTAGCTTTTAACAAAATATCATGGTCTTCCTCAGTGGATGGATTTGCAAACTCCACATTGGTGGCCTAAATATCTAAATGAGTCTAGTCATGTTGTTACCTGTTCACATGCAGTAAAATATAAATGTATGTTCATATATGTAAAACACTATTGGTCAATGTTAAGTACGTAATTTGAGAGCACAGTATTCTATCAATCACTAGTTCTGAGTTTGTATTTCAACCTCTCAAAACAAAATCAATTTATGAATTCATTATAATTATTAGTATATAATTACAGTCAGTGACATTTAAATCTTTGTATGTGGAAATCTTGTTTTCCCACAGATGAGGATCTTATGAAGAAATAGGACACATGGGCGACAGCATCATCATTACATGCTGATGAGAAGATGAACAGAGACCAGCCCTTTCAGACGGGCTGTTGACTTAGTGCTGTCACAAGTGCTGTGTTGAAAAACATGTTGACTTGCCCGCCTCACAGTGAGTATATGGCACATCAAAGCAACACATAAGTGAAGCTGTTGAAGTTGTCTAGCACCATGCTAACTTTCAGTCAGTGAACGCAGCGTGGAGAGGCAGTCAGATGAAAATGTCATCTAATAGGCTGACAGCGAATCAAAGGAAGCCCTGAGAGGCAACAGCAAACTTAAAGCTAACTCGTTATCAGCAAAGACAATTACTGACATTAGTCAAAACAGGAAGCTGAAAAATGAAAAACCGTAGGCCTTTGTTCTGTATTTGGTAGTGAAGTCGACAGTAACAGCTCCACTTCATGGTGTTTGTCAGTGGATGAGACCATTGTTTATCCATGTTTTTATTTTATTTTAGCATTTTACATGATGTGATTAAAAAAAGGAGGATAAACTAAAAGCTTTTTTTTAGTGATCAAAAGACAAACAACCATGCATATTAACAAAACTTGTTTAGAAATGTGTTGTTTTTTAACATTGTTTTCAAAAATCAATCTGCTGTTTATATGATAATTAGTAGTATTATGTTCACTATGTATCTTAAGGTATGGCACCTTTATTCATGTATAGTTTAAAACACACCTTGCTAAATAAACATTTCAAAATTGACTATTGCAGCTATATTGTGAAGGATTTGGATTGTATTTATTAATGTCTATGTGAATCGATCTAATTATACGATAGATTATCTAATCTTAGTTTAGTTTGATTAGATCATTCTAATTTCGTATTAGAAATACCCAAAAAACTAAAGACCTGAACACGACCCTGCTACTGCTATTGACATTCTGTGGAGAAAAAAAAATGACGTTTATATTTACTGTATTATGCTGCTTACACAAGCATTAGCATGACATTTCAAATGTATTTACCCAAAACAAAGAATTTTTTATTTACCAAATTTTAAATTTCCATTCACCCAACATACACTCTCCCAGGCGTAACCATGCCAGGTTAGCAGCAGCTGTGGTGTCAAGTATACTATTGGGTTGAGCATACATTTCAATTTGGTCTGAATGTGGAGTACAAATGTTGACTTTAATGCCATAAATCACACATGTGACAATGATTAAATAAACAAACAATTATCAGGTTTACATATATTTATTATTACATTGTAATCCGACACGTTGGGCATACAATTACAGACAAGCACAGCATCTAATGTAAATACCCTCACAATGTTATAAAAGTGGAATGTTTGGAATCTTTATTTCTGTGACAGTGATGTATTAAATACATAAGTTACATACAGGGAAACAGGTAAACACACAAGACGAATTGACATTGATAAAACACATTTCAGCAGGCTGATTTTCAAAGACAACAGAGAGAAGCCACAGTACAGACTATACATGTTTTTAAATATTTCATCAACAGAAAACAGCTCTCTCTTTGCTGTAATGTAGCATTCACTGTTTTTAACTATCACAAAAACAGACAAAACATTCCTTCTCTACAACATACTGTAAGAAATATGTCTGTCCTTTGGCCTTTGGATCGTATCATTTAAAAGTGTGGGATTTCTTCATGGTGAAAAAGACACCGTTTCCCCCAAACTATCAGATCCCAACTCGTCTTTTTGATTGTGTTCATTCTCCTCTATTTTGATTCTTGTCATGATGCACTTTTCTTGGCCAGGTTGAAAAAAATGTCATTCATTTTTATTATCTGGGTAGTTCAAATGTGAGCAACAGTTTGGCTTTAAATACATTGAATCTCTTATTTAACTGTAATATTTCTTTGTCATTGTATGTACTACAGGTGGCACTATATTCCCCTTTCTTTTCTTTAAGGTTGACATATCAAAAGAAAAAGTGGCCTGCTGCAGACATGTCAACAAAATCAATATAATATAGTTGAACCATATGATGAACCACAATTCTGAATATCTCCATTTTGTGTATTTGATCAAAAGATATTTTGGTGAGAACTTCGCACTGCATTAACATTGTAAGAGGGCTCGCCTTGGCAGAGTGTTTGAAACCGTTCTCTTGTCATTCAGGGTCAAACGAATGTTCTTCATAATCTTCAGTCATGGCTGGCTTTACTGTGGCCATCAGAGAGTCTTGGTCATTCAGATTCAGTGCTTCGCCTTTAAGGAAAAGAGACCTGCAAGAGGTGCAACACAAAAACATTACGATCAATTATTGCAGCACATCAGTACTTTAATAGATTTTTGGAGTTCACAATAAATAAAACTCACTGCTGGACTCGTGGAGAGAAGTTTTGTTTACTGTTGCTGTTTGTTGCTTTGTTCTCCAGTGTTTGACTCATGGAGCTTCTACTCACACACGCCTTCTTGAATCCTGGCAGTGACGCCTCAGCCAGTGCCGTCTACGGTACAAAGAAGAAGAAACAGTGACCTCAACCAGTTCAAACTCCTGTAATCAGGAAGGTGTACGCTAAGACGTCCTCTCACCTGTAAGCTGGCATTCAGAACAGTCCCAAAATCAAGGCTGGAGGACACATTTTTCATCAGCAATGGACTCCTGCGGAATAACAAAGGTAACAGAATTTTCAAATGAACACAATCCATGTCTAATTCATGGCAAGCAAATCAATACCACATGGTTAAGAGCAATAGTTTGAGGCAAGGTCAGTTATGATGACAAATAATACAGTCACATAAACAGTCAGGAAAGAGCCTTGAACTAGAGCCTTGAAACTGTCAACAGGGTCAGTCCAGTCATATGTATCATTCATTTATGGAGGTCTATTATCAAGAAACAAACGTGCAATACTCTAGTAATAAGGAACCTATTTTGACACAGGGTAAAGATGACAGTGCTGTACACAGCTATACACGATATGTCTTGTCTATTTCTCTATTTTGACTCTGATGACAACACACTGGTGTCAAGACAGATCAGAAAAATCTTAATTTTGTGTTTATGAAATTATGTTTTCTAGTTGAATGCTAAAGCAAAGATGGGGAAACCCTTGAGTGTCTTTGCTTCTGTGCTTTTTGCCAATAAAATGCAATTTATTGACTTGGACGAATTAAAGAAATGTCTTAAATATCATTTAACCTGAAATAAATGCAGATACCCTGATACCAGCGCTGTGATAAACAGGAAGCCATCTATCGTACCCTGGGATCTTCTGGGATCTCCTCCTCTGGTATTCCACCTCATCTACTGTCCACACTGCACCTTTCACATTCTCCACACGCACAAAACACTTGTGCAGGCTCAGGTTGTGGCGCACTGCGTTCTGATCCAAAGAAAATCAGAGTGAAGGAGATATTACTGAATACATGCTGCATAAATCAGGTATGACACACGCTGGGATCACATAGTTAATTATCTGGGGGTGTGATACCTTCCAAGTGGCGGCGTTGCGTCTGAAATAAGCAAATGTCCGTGTGAACCAGTTGTATATCTCGTTGAGTGTTAGTTGCATGTCTGATGTTTCCATAATAGCCTGTAGATGGAGGGGGGGGGGGTAAAAAACTGTAGCACATTACAGGATCAAATTAAAGCCCTGACTTTTTCACAGCCGCACACTCAAAACTCTGATGCAGTCTTTTTATTTTCTAATTCTATGCATCGACCGCCTTTTTTCAGATAAAAGATCAGTAACCATTTCATGCAAAAAAATGTTTATTTTATCGATAAAGTATTTTCATGATTAATGTCAGGAATGTCATAAGAAAATAGCCTAAAGCCCAAGTTGACCTATTTAAATCTTTTTTTGTTTGATAAACACAAAGATATTTAGTTTCCTATCGTAGGCCACAAAGTGAGCCAGCAGGTAATCATATTCAAGCAACTGGAACCAGGGGATTTTTGGCTTGAAAAGTTACTTAAATAACATGATTAATCGACTATCAAAATTGCTGCAAATTAAATTTCTGTCGATGTTTTCAGCTGTGATCAAGTGAATGAGCATAAATACGGCAATCAACATGCACATAGAAATACAGTACATAGAGAGGTTGTTTATCTCATTGTTCACATTCTAGGGACCAGTGAACACAAAATAGGACAACGCAGAGTAAAAATCACAAAGGAGAAAACATCTGGATGCATCTGAATAGCATATATCAAAAGTGATTTAACATATTACATCTGAGTTACCTATACAATGTGTTAAGTAAAGAAAAGAAATCACTTCTATTCCAATGTATAGACTGTACCTGTCTTATCAGTGTTGCGTAGGTGAAAGGTGGTCTGATATCGGTGTTCTTGTAGAGCTCATATTCATTTTCTGAAACAAGACAAAACATAGAAACTGAAGTAGAAAATTTGCTATGGACTATTTATTGTTTATGAGCATAAAAGTGATATGAACAGTATTTGTTTTACCGGAAGACAGGGAGTAGACCAAAGGGTGATGACGACATCTTATGGCCCCAGCACACTCTTCTTCACTCCCCTGGGATGGAGTGCTGACAGAGGCCAGCGGTTGTGGGGAATCTGACGGGCTCGGCGAGGCCAGGTTGTTGGGGCCAGCGTCTAAGCTGACCTGAGAGCGACACAAGCAGGTGATCCAAGTTAACAAAGGAGCCAGTGGAATGAAAAGACTGACAGAGAAAGAAAAACAGAGTGGGAGATTTTAAACAGAGTGTAACAGAGCGATTTGATTCGCCTCCTCAGAGGTGATTCCACTAATATCGCAAGAAGAAGGAAGCCAATTATTGTTAATTATAGGGTGAAATTGTTTGGTGAGTGTTGTGATTATGGTGAAATATTTGCAAGATTAACATCTGATTAGCTTCCACATTATGAGAGCATGTCTGATGTCTGGAAACACAATGGCAGCCATCTGGTGCCAACAGCTGGGCAATGAAAGGAAAGAACGCGCTCAGAACTCACACCATGCAGTCAGTCACACTCAGTAAGGATGGAGATCTCAACAAGGCAAAAGTGTAAAAGTAATGTGAGAGTAACGGTAAATAGGCGCAAAACTTTTTCCAAGAAATGCATTTGTGATCCGATCTGGCATCATTTTTCTGAGCAGGGTTTAATATGACCTTCATCTCATGCAGGTGTACCCCTAGGCTACTTTTTTTTTGTTTCTAAGAAAATGCCAACATATTTCTGCAACTCATCTAACTGTAAAAGTTCACCAGGTTGATTACAGGCTGGCGGTATCTTCATCAGTGCAGCAGAAGATGAGGTTGTAGCCAGACATGTTATTTTCACTCTCCACCACATATTATATACATATTTGGAGTTTTGCTCACAGCTCTGAAATGCTGTACAGTTTACAGCTCATTTACTTTGTCTCTGTTGTTCTCACAGCTATTACTGCACACTATCTACCTGAAGACCGTGTGGGTCAGCAGCCGTATCAGATTGTGGCAACTGTAGACTTGCGGGTGCAGAGATCAACTGAGATTCTAAAGATGGCAGATGCAGGTGAGCCATCATTGCTCGGAGACGCTCCCGTTCTTTGCAGAGCTGTTAAAGGAGATGAAGAGGGAGGAGAAGAAATCAGAGTGGATGGTGTCACTTCAAAATCACTGAACACACGTTATCGAGATGGAATGCTATGAACCAAACACATTTGGACATCAGGAAGGAGGCAGTGTTCTACAGAACATTACAAGAATATTTACCTTGAGCAAAAAGGTGTTCAGGTGGTGAAATTTGGGGGAAACTCAGGGAAGACAATCTAGTTTTTCAGACTATTATTGCTGCTATAAATATCAGGGTAGACATTTTTTTTTTTTTAAATCAATACAAACTAATCACCTGTGCAAAGCAGACTAAAAATTCCTTTGTTTGACCCAAACACATACGACAGGTTTCCAGACTAGCTCACATCCAAGCAGCAGTTCTAACTTTTCACTGTTGGACATCTTTTTTTGGGACTCATTCCTACCTGAAGCTCAAGTTGCTGAACCACCTGCATCTGGACTCTGCACTGTGCTGTATTTCTGTCATCCAGAGTGTGCTCGCTGCCTATGTGCCTGAAACACACAACAGGGAGTTAAGGAATACTTTGCTGAGAATCTGTCTATTGAGTATCAAATACTCTGAAAAGTCTGCAGCTTGCTCCATCACAGAGATAGCAGCTGTAGTCAGCTACAAAGTATTTCAATGGTGACCCAGAGTCATGGTAAAAAAAATAAATTAAAAAAAAAATCTCAAAATCTATCAAATAATTTATGAAAACTTCATTTAAACCACTCACGCACATATACATTTAATGATATCTTGGCGAAGTGAAGATCATTTGAAGCATACTGTACTGAACATATGCAGAGAAGGGGATTATGCTCGAGCGGTTTGAGAAGTTTCTATGGATGTTTTGATACCATTGAAATACATTGTAATTACGGTGAATCCAAGCTGACTGACATTTTAGCCCTTATGTCTTATCCTTACATTTAAGTCACAGAAATAAAGCAGCAGTACGTTTTGTTAACTAACCTACTGGGTTTTTCAAAGATCACTAGAGATTTAGATTTAGAGTCAGAAAGTGAAATGCATTAGGATGGAGTTAAAAACCTACTTGATGAACTCGCTGAAGTTTTCACACACCGACTCACATCCGGGCCAATGACACACACCGTGACCATAGAGAGCGTGTGCGGCAGCGCGATCAGCTTTGACAGCACTAGAGATAAAGTATTGTCATGATTAAAAAGCACAGCACCCAGACAACAGCAACAAAACGAGAGCAAAGCAGCAATAAAACAGATATAAGTGTGGTTTTCTTTTCAGGTAGCAGAACATGACAGAGAGAGGTGGAGGGGAGCACTAAAAACAAATGGAAAACAATTTACTTTTGATTTGGGACATGTTGTCGTGTAAACTTTTTCTTTGCTGAACCACTTCTGGTGGTGGAACACAAAGCAAACAAACAAGACAAAATATATCATCCCAAGGGGAATTAAAAGTGAAGTCTCGCTGCCAAAGCAAAACCGCTGCTCACCCGCAACTTGAGAGAAAGAAAATGTCTACAGATAACAAGTCTTTGATGTTTAGAAAGAGGCAGTATCACCTCAGTTCTCACAATCAGTTTACAGCACCACACAGACAGATCGTACCATTGTGCCCTGCGAGGAGAAGACGACTGCTGGTCACCGGTTGGCCTCCCTGTGACTTTTGTTGACATTATATTGTTAGCAGAAGAGTCCTGATTGCCTTTCGATGTGGTTTTATCTTCAGATATTCCGTTTGTGAGCTCTTTCCATATCTGCTGCATCTTTGCAGGGCTAAAACCAGCTAAAACATAAAAGAAAAAACATATTGTAGATTTCCAAATCTGTGTGTTCTGAGTTTTTGGTTTTCCATGTTGATTTAGGAAACTACAAAAATAATGGATGGTTTATTATCTATATATTATGCATTAGAGGCATCTGAGTGGTATATCTTTTTTTTTTTCTCCAAAATATTGATATTTACTTTATAATGAGAATGTTTTTTGCTCTTCACATCTGCACTTTTTCGTCTGTGCTCCACATTCACACAGTTTCTACTCATTCCCACCTCAAAGTTTGAAGGCAGAAACGAGAAGAGCAACTCTTTCTCATGACCTCATGTTACCTCTTCACTGTAATCAAGGAATAATTAGCACAGCTAGAATATGAGTAATAATAATAATAATAATACATTAATTTTATATAGCGCTTAAAAGGGTACTCAAAGGCACTTTACAAAGAAAGAACAAAGAAAAGCAATAACAAGATCAATAAGGATGAGTTTTCTAATTTAGGTTCACTTTAATCATCGTATCTTTTGAGTTTAGTGCAGTTATGTAACTGAGCATAAAACCAACGAGAAACAAATCTTGTGTGGAAGTCTCTGTGACAAAATTGAATCAGATTCATGTCCACATTTGTTTGTTTGTACCCTAGTGGTATGATAACATCAAATAGTAACCTTACTGTAAATTGTAACCTCACATTAGCAAACATGCTCTGTATTACAACACAAAAAACACAGATAATGTAGAGAACATCGAAACACACAGTACACTGGAAATGAAACAGCTGACATCACCGTTTCTTTCAACAGACACTGCTACTGAGGGAGATGAAACATAGTGACCTGGAGAGAGGGCGGGGGAGGACAGGACGGGTCTCTGCACCCGGAGGAGCTGCTGCTGCTGGAGGAGCTGCTGGAACACAAGCTGCTGTGCAGGGAGCTGGCGGACCGAGAGAGAACATTTCACAGAAAAGTGAGGTAGTATTCATGTGAAATTCTGCTCAGTGCTCACACTTTCTTTTCTCCTGGCAGTTGTCCAAGTATTGATCTTGAGATAGAATCAGTGGCATATACTGCAACTGTAAAGGCATCCTTCAAAAATGACTTAACTTCAGCTAGAAAACATTGTTCTCAAAGCCCAAAAGCAAGTGACAAAGCACACAAACATGTTCTCTCTTGACTGGACATTTCTGTTGGATCTCCTACCTTCCTCTATCTGTCCTATTAAATTAGGTTTGTATTATTTATGTCACTTGCAGGCCACTTACACCAGACATTGTAATTTAATGTATTACATTTTATTGATCCTAAACTTTAGAGCTAAATGAGTTAAACACACTGAAAACCTAAATAAATAGAATTAAAAAAAAACAGACCATGAATAACTACTTACCTCTTTGACTTTCTTGCTGGGCTTTTGTTGAAGCAGCTGCAGGTGAATCTGTTGTTGCTTCTTGTAAAACTCTTTCAGATGTTGCTAGGAAAATAGTGATGGACCATTATTATAACATTATTATTACAGACTTTCACCTCACTCTCAAAAAAAAATATTTCTGGATCCCTTGAGTCTTTCTTTAGAGAGGTCCGCCATGCACATTTTTCCTTTTGTTACTACCAACAATGAGCCAATTTGAGATAGGAGGTACAATTTCACTATTATTTTAGTTTGAAGATGTGACAGTGACAAAAACATTGGCAAGAATGATGTGGGGTGAAGTCAAAGAACCTCAAACAAATTAATTAAAATAGTTAAATAATAAATAAATGACAAAAGGAACTTAAGCTGGAATTTAAGTGATTTTAGTGCTGTTGTTTTTGTATTTAATGACAGTGCCCTGAAACTAGTAAAGCTTAATGTAGTACATTATTATTAATTATACCTGTGTTTCCTTCCTGCTATGACAAGTAAAAATGTCTGTCATGAAAAAGCAATGTCAATAAATTAAACTTGGAAGGTTAGGTAGGTAAGTAGCTAAAGTTAATGTTAACCAAAAGACATACAAGCTATTTATTCTTTTAGTTTATTTATGCCTCAGCAGACTAGTTTGACTAGCTGACAGACCCAACAAGACAGTCGACAGACTAGCTAACAAATGTGCTTACCTTGATGTGGCTACCTTGGAAGGTTAACAGCTAATGCTAGCTAGGCTAACTAGCTAATGTTACATTAACATATCTATCTTTATCTCTATCTACTCGCTTATGGCTAAAGTTAACATATTGCCTTCACTCATTTAGTTACAGTAGTTTCAGTCCAATAAATAGGCTATAAGAAAAACTCAAACTTTATTCTGCAAAGGTGGGCTATAGTCCAGTAAACCAGAATGCAGTGTATTATAAGTAGTGTTAATATTGCATTAATTACCTGCTGGAGCAGAAGGGCTTGTTGCTTCTGGTGAATGAGAGCCTGCAGCTGGTTGGAGGAAAGGAGTTGCTGCATCTGCTGAGGAGCCATCATAGCCACAAACACCTTCAAGAAGATGAGGAAGGATAAACTGTTAAAGGACCACAGTCTACAGAGTGAAGGCAAGAGGACGAGTGAGTGAGAAGGCAAGTGTCAGGTGTTAAACAGTAATAATAACCGTCGAATAGGAGTCTTTCCAATCCAATTACAAAACAGTGCTGTCAACCTTTTGTGAACATCATCATGCTGGATTGTGTCATTGACCCTAAATGAGATGGGAGATTGGCTGACCAGTTAATTAGCAACACAATTACATGCTTGTTGTGACTCCTAATAGAAGTGTATGGGTATTAATCAAGGCAAACACGCACAGAATAATAACTGATCTGCACTGTTACTGATTGAGTTTTACAAATAACAGTGTGATTGTCTCCTTTTGTATTAATACAGAGGTAACATCAACATGAAAGCATTAATAAACAACACTTACAAATCCAACATGTTGTATTACAAACAATGCTAAAGATAATAATAATAATAATAATAATAATAATGTAAATTGATTGTTGGGGGAAATATAATGTATTATTTGAACGTCTCTTATTTTCTACATGCAAAATGTCAATTGTCAACTGTATAAGGGCTGTGACCTGATGTTCTTCGTCGGTGTCTGTGAAGTCTTATAAGTCTATATTAGAGTAATATCTTAGCGGCTTGCAGGATGTAATGAAAGAAGAATACATCAGGGACCTCAACTGTTTCAATTTTTTCCCAGTCCTTTGAGATAATACCTCCTTTGTTTCGACTAGACTGATAAGAGAAAAATGTCCACTGTTCTAAAAAAAGTTTAGAACAGTGGAAATTAGTTTAACTTTGGCACAGCAGGTATAACAGTCTGCTTTGCTTGTAGGCACGTAGGATTTGGTCTTATTTAACAGTAGGTTGATTAATTGATAAGTCGATCAACAAAAATGTGACCATTTTAAAGAATTTGCAGTTACAGCATTTATAGCCTCTTAAATGTGGGGATTTGCTGCTTTTCTGTTTGTATTCAAATTAAATAGATTTTTGGACTAAAGGAACTGGAGATAAAAGATTAGGACAGAGAAATTATTGGTGGAATAAACAGAAAATGTGCAGCATTTGTTCGACTATTTGCAATATTTAATTACACACAAAAAAATTATCTAAATGTGAGGGGAATAAAAAAAGTGCCTTTGCTAAAATTAACAATGCACCACATAGGCCTACTTCTTAAATTCTCCAACAATTTTTCAAGCAACTTAAAGAGGTAACTTTGATTGTTTATAGTTTATTGATTGATCGTAATAAACTCTGAACAGATTCATTAATAATGAAAACAATTGCAAGTTGCAGCCATATAGTCTTACACTTCTTGGGTATTTCCTGAATCTTCTAGTGTATGTAGTTTTAAAGAAGCCACTGACATACAGCTGGTTTCATTATCATGCTTTACAAATCACTGGGTAACCATTCGAGGTGTTTGGAAGAAATACATTACTGATGGATGTCCCTTTTTTTTGTTATAAGAGAAAACCAGTCTTCACAGTAAATAGTCTTCATTTGTAAAATTGTGCAGAGTTTTCAGGTTGAAAAACTTTCATATCACAAGCCATTATTATGTTTTGAAATCTGAAATCACAGTCTGGCAGACAGGCAACGTTGTATCGGTGGCATAATGACAATGTCACTTAGGCCTATACTATATTCATGTTTCAACAAAAATGACAAAATAATATTTTGCTCACGTGGTTGCAGCCAAAGCTATTAGACCCTTTACTACTGTATGCTGGCAATGTTTTTTGTTTTATTGTTAGGGTCACAAGTATAGCGCCTTGCACAGGTTTAGAAAGTGACTTAAGTGATAAGAGCAGACCAAACTGACAAGACGGGACAACAGACTGAAGGAAACTGCGTTGACCAGGCGTTCATTATTTTGTTGTTTCATAGATCCCCTAGATTAAGATTCCCAGGGATGGAATCACAACAGACAACCATAAAATTATGTTGGGTCATGCTTATTTGCCTTTCACTTGCATCTGTTTGGCCTAGGTCTGTGGACAATTATTCCTCCCTGGCTCTGACTCACAAACTAATAATGAAGGACAAACAGAGTTCTGCGTGTCAACTCCCAACCCGGATCAGATCTCATATGAAATCCCTACCACTGTCAACAGAGCTGCAGGCTCTGGGTTTGGTGTCCTGTCAGAAGACGTCCAATATGGAGCTGACATGCAGGTATTTCTCTTGACATCTGTTTGCCTAAGACTGTTCTATTTCCCGCTTATGAAGAGGAAGCAGAGACGAAGGCAGCAGAGGAGGATGAGGGGGAGGTTGAGGAGTAGGATGAAGATACCTGTTTATGGTGGAGACTCTGCAAGTTTTCACCACTCACTTCACTGCAGGAGTCCCCATTAGCTACTCTCTCTCTTGCACCGATGTCTGTGTGACTGAGGAGGCTGCTGGCTGGGGTTTGACGGGCTGCCGTGGGACTGAGAGGAGACTCAGGCATACCAGCTCAGCTCCTAAAAGAAAACAGTCAACACGAAATAAGATATAAGACTCACACACTGAGATACAGATCAGCAGCATTGCTAAATTACACCTTTGTGTGGCTTTGTGGTAAAGACATGACAAGAAAAGAAAATACCAAAGATGATGGGCATGCTTTTTGAGGTGCTGGCTAATAAGAGAAACAAAAAGAAATAAAACAAAAATGCAGTAAAAAATGATCCTTTGCACGACTGAAATGAACAATCAAATGAAATTATATAGATGCAATTTAAATATGTTTTGATGTGTTGGACATGGACATTATCACACAGTATCACCTTTCTCAAATCGGTGTTATTTGACGCAATATATAGTCAGTAAATGTGTCTGTGTCTTCTTATTGGCAGGTCATGAAGATCCAGTAAAGCTTGCATGGAGATTTCCAAGTCCAACTTTTTTTTACATCTCTTATCTCGGCAGTGATGGAGAAGAAGCTAAGAGGTAAAAAAAAAAAAAAGACCCTACATATAAACACAAGAGAGCTATAAAATACAATATCAATATTAACCAATTGAGCACAAATAGGAATTTAACTTTAAGTAAGCTATTCATTCTTAGAAACATACAAGAAGTAAAATCTGATCAAAGCTCTCTGATATCTCTATTTCTGTCAGAACTGTATTAAAGCTACATACCGTTAAGGTGAGTCGAATTCAGAACAGCAAGGCAGAGTTGATGTCTCCAAGTCCTGCAGTTTGGAGTGAGGATGGGAGAGAACTGATGGAGTTGTGTGTCTACCTGAGTGGGAGGAGCCACAGTGTCAGCCTTAGACAGTGAGAATAGCAGTTGATTACCAGGATGTGAAAAACAGGAAAATCAGCTAGAGCTTCTTTTTTTTATGTTGGGCTTAAAAGTAACAGGGCTTACCTGAGTGTCTCCACATTTGTAGTGATGATTTCTTTTTTAACATTTATAAAAAAAAACAAATTGCCCCTCTGGGGACAAATAAACTTCTACTTGACTTGAAAAGGTCCTCTATATTTTGGATTAATAAACATCACATCTACATTGCAATGATATAAAATATAATGTATATTTTGACATATTATATAGACAAAACATGATGTTGTGCTTTCTGGTTGCTTATTTCACAGTAAGAATCCATTTGTGTAGGCATTTGCTTTTCTGTTGATATTCATAGACATACACTATCCAATAAAATAAATGCCTCAAAACAAGCATAATTTATTGTCTTTCATGATTAAAACAAAGGGTTCGCTCTGAGAAAAGACAAGTGTAGTTGTCTGTGATTTTATTTAGATATGCAGTGTCAACGACAAAAAGAACTTTGCAGCTACACAACTGTCAAACTGTTATCAAAGTGCTATTTACAGTGGCCTCAGCACTTTTATTTGAATAGCATATCAGTACATCTGTTTAAAACAAATGAAAGTGTTTTAATTTTGGCTGTTGATAAATGCTGTGTACCCTAGAGTGTAAAACTTCAACACAGCTACACTGACAAACAATACCTGAAATGACTCTGACGTAATAAACTTTGTACAGGACAGTTCTACACCTCTTCATGATTTTAAGTATGTTGGTTTTACTCTTTTGTTGCTCTTTTCTTTCTTTTCTTCTGTTATTCATACTACTCCTACAGTGTATTCTTGTAATGTCAGCTCTTTATTGCAAAAATGTTTTACAGACTGCAACTACATGATGAAGGAAGATGACGAGTAGGTCAGGCTGCCATAGCATCAGGAGTAATTATACTTTGGTGAGACGAGAGAGATATCAAGGTAAACAACAAATAATCCATTATTTGCACACACACAATGTTAAGGTTTTCTCTTTTATCATGGCATAAGAATGAAGAAATAACATGGCATAGCTTTGAATCTACACAACAATAATATAACACATGTTAAGGATGAAACTATTGACACCATGTAAATGTGGATAAGTGATGTAAATTTAGATATGATGCATTTATATAAGTGACATTTGAGAAGTGTGGCCAAATAGATCTTCTATCTACAAAATGTGTTTTAAAGAAGAACAGAGCAATTAATGATTGAATTATAGCTATTGTTACCAAGGTAACTTTCTGCCACCTACTGGATTAGTGTTTACCTGCCCTCCAGTTTTAATGTACATTTATTCTGTATATTCAGAAACAGGAAAAAAAAACATTTCCATTTAGTGTTCATCTTGTTTTACTTTTCATTATAATACTTTAAAGGTCCAATATGTAATATATTTACTGTAATAAATCCAAAAATGACCCCAATGCGTCATCAGATATTAAGGAAACATGCTAAGTTGAAATACTATCTTTTCTGACAACAATGCTAATGCCAGTATTTTCTCCTTTTGAAATTTCTGTTCCGTGACGGAATTTCTGTTTGTGTTTTGGCCTGTGTGTTGTTATCAACTGCTCAGTTTGACAGACAGGCCGGGTTGCCAGATATACCTGTAAAAACGTAAACCCAGCGCGCTACAGCTGTAACGTTACTATAGCCATGAAAGCAGCAAACAAACAAACAGGATCAACGGAGATAGAACTGTTGTGTGACCAGAGACGTAACAAACCCCGGGTAAATATTGGTGATGTATTTGAAAGATGGAGACAGCTTAGAGCCCAAAAGGACACCGAGTTGGCTAATATCCCCCTCAACAGGTAAGCATTAGCTTCAGGCTAATTTATCTTGGCTTCAAGGGACGGGCATTTTATGTCATTTCAGCATTCAAGTAATCACATTGAGTACCCGAGTTTGTTACTCGCAAAAACAATTGAGACACAGTGTTGTTTTTAGCGGTTCCTATCGTAATTTAAGCCTAGGGAGTGTGTATGTCCATCGGGTGGCGAGGTTGTTGTGTTTTTAGCAGTTCCTACTGTAATTCTAAGCCGAAAAAATGTGCCTTGCCGGTTGGGTACAGAGCTCCACGTGAGCACAGGCTTTTATGACAATATGTCAATATAGCCAGCATCTAAAGTTAGCTACGCCGCTGTGCTGTGAAGTATGTCTGGCTATGTGAGACAAGCATCTAGCAACATTGTTGTGGATTCTGTGGTCTCAGCCTTGCAACCTCCTTGAACTTCGAGTCTGGGGAGGAGGATGCGGGGGAGAAAACTCTCTTCATTATTTTAATTTGTACTGCAGTAACTATTTTAAACACTAGCTGTCAGTATTACATATTGCACCTTTAAGACAGTTCAGGGATTAAATTAAAAGTTGACTTTGTAAGGTAAAGGTTGTATTAACTCTTTGATGACTGGAGACATACACCAGCAGCCAGGGAACCTGAGCTCTTGCACTGGTGGTGTCATGGACCTGCCTCCGTATGCCTCTTTCATGCCCCAACAGTGCAGTGTGGAAGTCATGGGTTGACTGCCGTGCCCTCTCCCAGCTGCAGCCCTGCCATATGAGTCAGGTAGCCTCTCTGGAAAATAGTAATGTCTCATCCAGCTGGGGGATTGTACCCAGCCTGCAGTGAGGCTCCAAGGCTGATAGCGAGGTTGGGTCCAGTCCAAAGAACTCATCTGATACTTCCTTTGTTCCTGCAGAGGGCATTGTGGCTCCACACAACCCAAAGATCTGCTCTCATAGAACCTTCCCAGGAAGCAACTGGTCTCCGTCCAAGCCAGACACTCTGCCGTTTTGCCATGTCTCTCCCTCTTCCTCCTCCCCCTAACCTTCCTGTACTGCCTGAAGTTTCCCTGCTGGAAGTCTCTCAGGTGAGCCTTGTGGACACCCCAGTAGTGGCCCCGACCGTCCTCGCAGCGGCTCACCTTCACAAAGCAGTCGTTCACGGACAAGTTGTGTCGGACACTGTTCCTCCAGCTCCGGCCCCGGCTCCTGAGGTAGGGAAACCGCTCCTCCATTGCTCTGTAGATGGACGCCAGGTTAAGTTTTTGGGAGGGGGATGACAAGAGGACTTTGGCAATCAGGGCAATGTAGGAGAGCGAGGGCTTTGAGAAGAGCTGTGTGTCCTCTGAGGAGGGATTGTCTGTGGAGCTGCTCGTGTTGTCTGGTAGATGAGCTGGGTTGGTGAGGATGCTCTCATAGGTACTGACAGCATCTGCCATTGTTGCAGCCATTCCCTGTGCAATCATTTCTCTGCTGCTCTCTTCTGTCTCCAATGCATTTATGAAGCCACATACCGCTTTTTCCTCTTTGTTGTATGAAGTATCTGTGAGATGTTGTCTTGTTCTTCCTTTCTCTGTATTCATTGTTTATTTTACTTCCAAGTCCTAGCACTGCAGTAAACTTTAGAGCATCCTGTCCGTATCAGATCCCACAATTTAGTTTTTCCTGTTGGACAAAACTATTATCTTCCAGACAGTCTGACAACCTTTTATACTGTTTATATCAAAGTCAGGGGGGGGTTCACCATTCTTCAGTTAAGATACATATTTTAACAGTGAGTAAGAGTGTTGTGACTCTTACTCACTGTTAAAATATGTATTTTATTTGCTTAGTAAGATTACGGACTAAGCGCTTTGGTTGTGGCTGGAGCTGGACATGCCACTTTGTCACAGCTGTGAGATAAACACAGGAAATAGTACAAACACAAGATACATCTTGATATGGGATAAGCAGAAAAAAGAATGAACTTATGTGGAATGGTTGTTTCTTACATACTTTCACAGTTATTGCACCATCAGAGAGTTATCGATTGGTCAGTGGAAACTATTTTGGAGGCCTAAACAGTATGCAGTGGCATTTGTTCTGTTTTAGACCTCATGTCAGCCGTTGTGGGCCAAAAGCAACAAAACACAAATAGCTGCCATGGTAAATCTCATGCTCGTTATACAAACAGCATTACAACTCTCTAGGGAGAAATTACTACAGTTACATAAGGACAATGTCCACAACACTGTACTTTTGTTGGAGAAGTTTTCTAGGGAGAAAATTAGATAATTATCAATCTATATGATTGGTTATATCACGCAAATGTCCACACTCAGAGAGGCAACAGGATAATATTTTCTCCTCCTGAGGTTAGACTACTGTACATAGTTTAAGTCCCTTCTGGCCTATTTATAGTGTTGGCCCTTGCAACAATGTCATCTGTAACTCGATTCCATCTGTTAAGTCAGAGCATGTTCAATGTCAGTTGCCAGAAGCAGATGCACTGCAGTTCACTTCCCACTGACTCTCCTACAGGGAGCCCCATGGAGTTTGTGGGACAAGCAAGACCTTCTGGGGCCTGTAACCTCTTAGAAGTGCCAGGCCTCACCTCCTCGGACCTGGACGATGATGAGTATGAGGTGGTGAACAGCATCAGGCCCAAATCTTCTCCTCGCCCACGTAGAAAGAGCTCTGACAGTGACGAAGACTCGGAGCCTGAGCCACCCCTGTCTGGCTCCAGGAGAGTGTCCTTTGCAGATGCCAAAGGCCTCAGTTTGGTGCATATAAAGGAGTTTGACACTTGGGATGTACCCAAGCTGCCACTATGTGACTCTTCTGAGGGCGAAGGTAGAGATGCGGAGGAATACTTCCTATCTCCTCTCACTTTCTCCCTTCCATTGTCTAATAAGGAGCTGTTTGTCAAAGTCCAGGAGCAGAAATTGGAGTTAGAGGCTATCGAGTTACTTCCAGGGACCACAATACTGAAAGGAGTGATCCGTGTCCTCAACATCTCCTTCAATAAGGCGGTATATATCCGAACCACTTTGGACTCGTGGTCCAGCCACTTTGACCTCCTGGCAGAGTACATGCCTGGTTCCAGTGACAGTCTGATGGATGGTTTCTCGTTTAAGCTCACCCTAGTGCCTCCATTCGGGGAGCAGGGAGCCAGAGTTGACTTTTGTCTGCGATATGAGACTCCGGTGGGGACATTCTGGGCCAACAATAACAACAGGAACTACGTGCTGTTCTGTCACCAGAGAGTGAAAGAGAGGAAAGAGAAGCCACAGAAGGAAAATGTGAACAAAAAAGGCTGCCTTAAGACTTTCAGGTGAGGATCATTGATAGGGATTTTTAAAGGTCAACACTGGTGATGTTTTTAGACACAATGGTCAGGAGAAAAGCCAATTGTGCCAAAGGTTGGAGAGCAGGCTGGCCAAATTCTGCCATGCAATTTAAAAAATACTGGCTTCTGTTGAGCAAAGGATAAACTAGCCAATCAGGTTTATGTATATGTAGACTATGTGAGGTCAGTATTTTCCTTAAGCTTCAAGCTAATTATTTAACGTAACTGGTGGAAACCCTCTATATTATTGCTGAATGAATATTATGATCAAACACCATCAGCAAAATTATTTGAAATAATCTTTTAATCAAAATGATTAATTTATCTCAACTTTGTCGCCTTATGTGGTTTGTTGATTGGTGATAGTCACATAGAAGTCTGACTGATCACAATTTTATTGATTCACAGTCAGAACTTCTCCACTGTGGAAAACATGTCTGCAACGGAAGATTCATCTCAGAAAAACATTTCACTGGGTGAATATTTACTTTGCTGATTGGGAAATGAAGAAAATGATTGTGGAATTTAAAAAAACACGGCTGTATTAGTGCAGCCTCAAGATACATTTAAATGTCTTTTTTCTCCAGGTGTGTCACAACATGGAGAGGAAGCGGACACTATGAAAGCCAAGCAAATCTCTGATGGCCAGTCAGGCACATCAGAGGAAGATCAAAAGAAATTACTGGTGAGTTAAAAAAAAAAATCACATCAGTCCAGTTTACTTAAACATTTTAATAGACTTCAAAAATCGAGACTTTATCTAACTGGTGTGAAATCCTAAATCCTTCTCATCAGACACAGACGCAGATTGATTTTGATTGTTTAAATAATCTCTTATTTTCAAACTTAATTTGACAAGCATTATTGGCTATGAAAGGTGGATTTAAATACACTATAGTGTGTCTATGAGGTATCAGAAGGAACAGAAAACATGACATGACCCCTGGTGCACTTTCTGAGAGAATATCACATGACCCGAACTTGAGTAGCACCAGCATGACAGCATGTACTGTGCACCTAAAGGACACTCAGTACATGCTGTTTGCAATTCCTCAGTGTCTCATATGTTGTCATGCTTGCTATTTTAAGACTATTGTTTGTCTTTGTATATTTAATTAAACAAAAATGCAGTGAAGGATATACTTTAATCTGAAGTGTGTGTGTGTGTGTGTGTGTGTGTGTGTGTGTGTGTGTGTGTGTGTGTGTGTGTGTGTGTGTGTGTTTAAATGTTACCCCACTCCCTTTTTGTAAAACAGCATAACTACTGTGTGAGCAGACTAAAATTAATCTTTCCCTGTTGTTGATGGACAGACCGAGAACAGACTGAACTGCAGCCGAAGACGTTGCAGAAAGGCTGCACGGATGGCTCGGGTGAGGGACTACTTTTCTCAGACAAATGGTGGAGCAGATGACACTGAAAGAGATGAATTACCTCCAGAAGCAAAACAGGCAGCTCAAGAAGAAACCCCGGAGGAAAAGCACTCAGATGTACGATCAATTCCTGAAGGGAGCAGTAAATCAGAAGGTTCTCACTTTGTTTCTGAATCTCTGGAAACATGCAGCGAACCTCTCCTTGATGTTCAACATGATACGTCACCAGCACACAACTACACGTCTAATAACGAGACAGAGGAATCTGAGAGCATCAATTTGGCTGACTCAGCCACATTATCAGGAGGTGAGAGTGCTAGAGATATTCTAGACAACCCATCAAATGATGAGCTTGCTCCCGCAGAATGCCAAAATATCAACAAGTCCGTCTCAAATGCTGAGGAATGCGACATTGCAGCTGAACCAGCTGACAGAGTTATTTCAGTAGTGAACAGTGAAAGCCTCGTTAGCCAGACCAACAGCTTCACATTTGGAACCGTGGTGGCTCCGCTGTATCATCAGGTGTTTGGCAGGTTGGGAAGTGAAAGTGATCGGACAAATCCAGTACAAGCTACACTGAATGTTGGAAACTTAACTCAAAGATACAGTCACGTTGAAAGCGCACTTACTAGCTGCACTGTTCGTACAGACACTAATGATGACGACGTTCAGGGAAATGTGACTGAGACCCAGGAATCAAACAAAGAATGCTTAGATGCCGCCACAAATAGCACTACCATTGAAGAAGAAGAAACAAGTTTCAGTGTGACAGCAAACAACATTCTGCACCATGCAGAAACACTGCAGGATCCAGATGATATTATACATTCAGACCAGAGACACACTAATACATTGGCGGTTCCAAAAACTATTTCAGGAGACACAGTCATACATGCACCTGCTGTAAACATTTTAAATAGACATTTGTTGAATCCACATATACCCACTGAGAATTTACATCTCCAGAGAGAAGCACAGGAAGACAATCTCACTCGTGACCTGCCAGAGCATACATGTACACAAACTAAAACTAATCTAGATGAAACCCTTGCACAAAGTGAAACACAAGAAGTCATGACCAGTCTAGAAACCTCATTTATGACACTTCAACCTTCTCAGAGTGTATCAGAGCATGTTAGTGATGACGAGACCGACCAACAGACCAGCCGCAGTGAGGCAACCGACTGTAAGTGTGTACATGAATCAAACAACTGTGATGACGTTGGCAAAACAGCAACTATATCATCAACCAATGCCATTACAGAGGAGGATAAAGCTTTCCGTGATTTGAATACCGACCACATCAATAATTCAGCTACGAAAGGAACTGACAATAGCTACGTTTCTAGTTTTGAGACTGTGGAGGAAAGGAACGTCACAACAACTCAGATATCTTTGGAAACTAATAATGTGGAAGAAGGAAAGAAACTGGTGAACAACTTGCATAAAGATGAAACAAAACACTCTGCTGAAATGAAGGTCATTGGTGAGGTAGCTGAGTCAACGACAAAAGCAACGATGAGTAATCACATACACGGTGACACGTTCTTGGAGCTCAAAGATGAAGACACACAAAAAATAGAGCATCTTGAAATGGAAGCTGCTGTCGCAATACAGGAGAATTTGTGTTTTGCAGACACTACTGAGGTAAACTGGGAAATGATGGTTGAAGAAGAGGAGAAAAACATATTAACAGAAGAAGAGGAAAGTGAGGCAGTAAGTTTAAAAACTAGTTTAAAAGAGAACAAGGCTGAGGATGCAGGTGTTTTAGAGGGAGAGCAAAAGATTGGAGAGGAGGACATTGGGGAGATTGTGGCTGGAAAAGACAGGGAAGACATGAAAGATTTAGACTATGTTCAAGCCACAAAGACAGCTGGAGAGGAAGAACTAGCTGAGGAGATTGAAGTAGAGAAAAGAGAGGAACAAGAGGAGACAGAGTTAGAGAAAGAAAAACACTTTACAGATATACAAGAGGTCAATATTGAAAAGACAAATGTCCAAGATGAAGAGAAGATAAAGGAGGAGGAAGAAATGGAAATAGACTTGACTAATGACGATGAAGCAAGTGTGGAGTGGGAGGATAAGGTAAAACCAAGGGAGCAAAACGTAGAAGAAGAGAATCCAGATTACAAGGAGGAAATTCTAGTTGCTGAAACAGGAGAGTCAGAGATTATAGATGCAGAGTCAGAGACCATGATAATCGACAGGGGAAATGAAGTGGGGTGTTTTGAAGAGAGGTTAGACAATACGCAAAACAAGGTTGAGGATGGTTTATCTGCTCTGGTGAACAATGTGCAGGACAAGAGAGTAATAGACAAAGAAAATGATGGACACATCCCAACTGAAATGCATCTTTACAAGGAGGAAGATTTCCAAAGCAACGAGAATGTTACACGTGACCTATCAAAAGCTACGAGAGATGAAAACGAATTTGTCGCTGCAGAGGGCGGTTCGTGCATTTTTACAGATGAACCTAAAAGCGACCCAACGACTCACGACAGCGCTTCAGCAGAGTCCGACTCAGACGACGAGGTGGAGTTGTACATGCGCTGTCTGAGGGCCGTTCACACTGGGGCACAGGCCCAGAAAGACTGGGACAAAGATACAGGTTTTAGTGCGGGCAAAAGGCCCTCTGTAAGCAGAAGCAAACTGCTGTCCACAGCCATGCCATCCATCAGTGAATCTTTGGATGAAGAACAGCACCTGAGCTGTCTGAAGGACAGTCATGAGGACACAGAGACTGCAGACATCCAACACACAGCTGCAGCTCTGCCAGCATCAAGTGGACAGGAAAGCATTAACAGAAATGTTTCATGGTGGAAAGAGACTTTTTCCTGCAGCAATATCTCAAGAACATTGTTATACGCCACCTTGTTAGTGGTATTTTTAGCTGTGGCCTACCGTTATGATTTTCTTGCCTGTTTTGGGCTCTACTTGATATCAGTGGTTTGGCTCTACTGTCAAAGAGAGAGGCAGCCAGAACAACAAAAACAACAACAGAATAGGTTAAATTAAACTGTAAAAATCTGTTTTAGTTGTGGTATTGTTTACCATGGACTTCAGAGGTTCATGGGTGTACAAGGTGCTGACATGACACTCACAAAATAATAACTCTCCCTTTTTGCTACCTCATACCACAATTTGATTATATTAGCAAGACCTGCACAATTACTAATGGTTTAAATAGAAGCAGTAGATGAAGAAAATACATACAACAATGAATTATAATGGGCATTACAAGTATATATGACACATATCAGAATAAATGCTGTGTATACCCTATGGGAGGATGTTAACTCTCTGTTGTGAGAGTATAAACCCATTTTCTTTATGCTTTACTGTACATAAAACTTAGCGTCGACAACAGGCTGCGGACCATTGCTCACACTGATCAGTTCTGCACAGCAGTAATGCATTTTTGAGGTTTAAATGAAACCTATCAGTGTTCTGTGTGTATTTTAAGTCTGGCATGAATAAATTTAGGCCTACTAAAGACAAATAATTGAATGTGTTCAATGGCTTTTTATTACTAGTAGTGGTCACATAACTAATAGTAGCTGAGTGAATAACAGTAGGAATAGATTTAATTATTTTAATTTCTGCAATTTCATATCCACCAGGTACATTGAAACCGAGACTATTAGTCTACAACCATGCTAGCAGCTTTGAAGCGGTGCTTTGAGCTAAATGCTAAGCTAGCATGCTCACAATGACAAGGCTAACTTTGTGTTTTTTAGCAGGTATAATGCTTACCATGTTCACCATCTTTAGCATATTCTAACATTCTTATAAGCACTAAACACAAAGTGCACCTAAGGCTGATGTTATTAGTTTTGCAGGTATTGGGTCACAAACCAATGAATTGGACCAGATAATATCACTAGCTGAAAAGTTATTACAATATATACCCTGAAAGGAAGATGATTGTCTGTTCCAAATGTCATTGTTCCAATAGTTGTTGAGACATTTCACTCATAACCACAAAAGTGAACCTCATGGTGGCGCTAGTACAAAAGTCATTTGGATTCATCTTCAAGGGATCTTGAATGTCTGCACAAAATGTCATGGCAATCAATAGATGCTGAGATATTTCAGCCTGTGTGGCTATTATACACTGAGTTAATGCATCACTGAAAAACAGATCATAGACTGACATTGTCTTCAAATACACATTTTCCTGTAATGAGTTGGACTACACTTTACTCACTTACAAATGAACAGCAATGTTTATATACTTGGAATAGGTTTTATTTCCTCTAAAAGTATGCAGGTTAGTAACAGATCATTTAAAACTGTAATTAGTGCTTTTCCAAAGAAAATATGAATGCCATCAGTGGTATGTTATGTCCTAGATCTGCGGTCATACCCTGAAACTCTACAAGAACAAAGAAACCGGATTCTTACCTGACAGTTTGGATTCTTATTTGTGTTTCTGGTGTGTTGAAATGTTTTTGTTGTTTATCTCGGGCTGCATTCCGATCAAATTGGGTATCTTGTTATCACCACTTATCAGTATTAAAATATGTTTGGCATCAAGCTGACTCTCTGGGAAAGAGTGGCAAACTTCTTTACGTTGTTCCAAATAGAGGGCAAACTTTGAGCCAAGTCCATGTGCATTTCTGACATGCCGTCTTTAGTGTGAGTCCACAACAATAGTAATGATAAAACAGATAATAATAAAATATTAATAAAACAGAAGTACTCTTCTGACCATGTTCAATGCCTGTTCAACGTAGTTGGGTGATTTTGAAGGAACATAATGTCAAATCAAGTCACTTGTAGCGATAGTATGTAGTCCCTGCTCCCTATTTGAACTTTGGCTTTTAGCTGTGTTTTGAGCTGAACACAGCTGCAGTAATGTACTCGCCAAGGGATTTCAGTGTAGTCCACTGGGAGGATTTTACCAAATGAACAGGAACATTTTTAGCCTCCAAAAGAAACACAATAACATTTTGTGAGACATACAGAAGGGTATAACTATCTGTGCAAAGAAATGAATGACTATGCATTCCTTATAGATCAAATTCCAATTACAGCCTTCAGGGACAGGGGTTTACTGCAAGCATCCTCTTTTTAATAAACTCGTAATCTGTTTCAACACAGGCGTCCTTTCTGTCTTTTAAAGGTTCTAAATAAGACCATGAGGTAAAGAGGAGTATCAGATCAGACAGTAACAAACTTCTTCTGTCAGTATGGTTGTATAATATACTTTTTAAACATGATACAGTAACACAAAGGTGTTGCCCACAAAGCAAAACCCATGAGAGCAATAATAATTCATTTTTATTAGCTGTGCAGGTGGAGCTTATGTTGGCCATATATTATCAGAGCATGTTGGCTGACCCCTACACCTGTTGGACTGCACATTCTGATAACACAACAGAGTTTAATAGCTCCTGCAGCCTGCACCAGCCAACTGTCTTCATTCCCACACTTACAGATGCATGTCTGACCTCTTTCTGCTTTTACTTGTATTACTCAAGTGCAGTGATGAATCAAATGTACCCCGATGCGGATCAACGTTTAAAGAAGGCAAGGGCGTTTTTTTTTATCATTTAGTGCTGTCTTTATACATGGAGAGTATACATTGTTGTTGTTGTACATGTTTATTTAAAGACATATTAACATGCAAATTAAATTATTGATGATTTTTTGCACATGATTACTTTAAAAGTATATAATAGGCAACATAAACACACCTATACCACATATTAGAAAGCATGAATTATATATGAAAATAATTACCATTTTATAGGCCTTTCTAATTTCTTTGTTAAAAACAACTTTTCCTGTTTACTCCTAGACTCTTTTTGTAAGACCTCACATGATGATGATAACATTAATACCCACTAACATTATAATGTTTTTATGGTGTAGTTACATCCTACACATGACAGTATTACAGTGTTATATGTTATTTATTTTTTTTATTAAGAGGAATAGTTGTGTTCTGTAATAATGTATAAATACAGTCGGAATAACAAAAGTTAAGATACAAGTATTGTCTTTACTTCGCAATAAATGCAAAATTAAATCATTACACAATCAATGTATAAAATGTACAATAGTAGGTTAATCATTGAAATTATTTTATTTTAATTGGCAACAACCGAACTCCTTAAAAATCAATCCTGCTGATCGTATTCTTTTTGACACATGTAGACTTAAATGCACAGGCAAATTAACATTGTCAGATAACAAAAAAAAAAATGAAAAGGGCATCTGTTTTCGGAGATCTATTTTCGGAAATGTGGGGTCCATACATAGACTGTATTAAAAGATACAGTAGTCATTGGGTCCACATAACACTGGAACCATTAGGTGGCACTATGCTACAAGTCAAATTGGATGCACAAGAAAGGCTACAAAATGTAACCCTAGTCCTATATAAAATCATTTTAACCCTTTATGGGTTGTACAATGTTTTTTCATACTGAATGTAAGATGTTTATTTTTTATTTTGGCATCAAGTGCATACACTCTGGATGCTGCACTTTTATCACAGAAGGTGTACAATGAAGAGTAGCCTACTTGAACAACATTCAGCTGGACCTACTTATGCATTTTATGTTCATGAACATTCACCTTCCATCCCTGATTCCTCCGATCGTCTGTGGAATAGAATAGGAAAAATATTATTGATTCGTCCAAGGTAGGAAATGTGTCTTTTTCTCACATATAAAAATAAACACATCACAACACACATTGCAAATCCTCATTTCTCAACAACATGAAATCGGTGACATCACGGCAGTAATGCAGAAGTTTAGCCTAGAGATCTAGACGCACCCTAGCGGCAGCCAGGATCAGTCTAGCAACAAGATGCAGATTATGCAAAATAATATGATCTGCTTCATACTGTCTAAACCTTCTAGGTATCATGTGGGAAGAAATGAGTTTAAGAGGGTTGAGTTCTTGCCTGTTAAGCTTAGGGTTGAACAACTTAAACTCAATCATATGTACAGTATTATTAATGGTGTAGCCCCAAAGTATTTGGGATTTCAGATTTAGATGGTGCACACTCAACATGCCCATGAGACTAGGGCCAGTGTCCGTTCATGTAAGGTGCCATGTGTGAATAGTGAAGCAAGAAAAATCTTTTTTTATACAGGAATTATTTTATGGAATAGTCTTCCACTTCATATCAAAATGGCAGCAACGAAAAGCGATTTTAGATATAAAGTTAGGGTCTACTTGTGGAATAAAATAGATAATTAGGGGAAAATAAAATCTAGACTGTGGTGTTTTATCTGGTAGTTTGATGTGTAGTTTTTTATTTTATATATTTTTTTTTTATTGTTTTAACCTCAGAAGGACTGTATGTGTTTGCATGTGTTGTATGTCCTGTTTCTCTTACATCAGGGACCATGTTGGAAAAAAGTGTTTCTCGCTTTTACATGTTATCCCTTGGATACCCCCCCTGTTGTCTTTCTATATCCATAAATAAAACCAAACCAAACTCTCCGTTGGCTTGCGAGCTGGAAAAACCAAATTCTGGTCAGGCCAATCACATCTTGTATAGAGTCGGTGGGCGGGCTTAACACAAGGACTGCAGAGTTGCGATGGTTCCCTGCTACTTGAAAACAAAGAAGATGGCTGTTGCTGCTGGCGAACAGTGGTCTTTCGAATTGGTTTTGGCCGTGACTCTGGAAGACTTGGAGTTAAGCACTTAAGTTATTCTTAAAAAAGGAAGATGTGTTCGGAGTTTTGCCGACCGGATACGGCAAAAGTTTAATCTATTAACTAGCGATGCTCTGGTTGGCTATTGCGTGCAGAGGGAATTTGAAAGACAACCGTTTATCCCGCACCTCGGATTGAGCCCTGCCAATGGTGAGTTCCCATACCCAACATCTTGATGTGGGTCTGGCCAGAGTGATAGAGAAAGACATGGCTCTGGGTCTGGCTTGTCAGGCTAGCAGAAGTTTGGATAACTTCAGGAGAATTGAGATTTACAAGGCGCATTTAAACGCTCCATGGCACGCACGCATATGATTATGCGCACGCAGGCTCAGGTACTCTCCCAGGCCTGTGATTGGACGACGGACTGTCAGTTCCAAAGCATGTCTGTCAAAGTCAACCAATCAGCTTGCGTTTTGTTGGCCGGTGGAGCGGTTCGCCGGTCCGTTTGCTTCTGGGAAAAGGGGAACCAACTGGCTAGGGCAGCATCGGCGGTGCGGTGCTATGGACCTCAGGGATAATGTCGAGACAGGGGAGACGGAAAACCACACAGAGCTGTTCTACGTGCCGATTCCAGACGAAGCACCGTGCAAAAGGGAGCAGGAGAAGCTGTCAGGGGTCGTCAAAAACGTTCACAGAAAACTGCGGAGGAAATACAGAGAGGGTAAGCAGCCTTAGTTGGGCCCCTCTGTCTCTCAGTGGCCCTGCAGCCGAGTGGCTAACACTTTAACACGTTAGCTCTCAAATACAACATTAACTCCTTTCCGTTAGCAGTGATCCCTAGTAAAGACAACTTATTCTGCTTGGTAACGTTACCCCTTCTAGCTAACGGTGTTGTGTGGCTGGTTAGCCGTCGAGGCAGACCGCAGTGAGGGTTGCATTCAGCAAACAAGGCCTTTCAAGCTACTTAATAACATTAGCTAGCTATAACCACTGCAGATGTCATTGCCGCTTATTAACTTAAGTACTAATGTGAACATGTATCATCTCTTTTCTAAAACCAGTGTACATTCGTGTAATACAGGTTTCTAAACTCAAACAGAGCCAAGATCAAGAGTCGAGATCTGTTGACAGTAAATTACCTTCTATTGCCTCTTTATTGCCAATAAATGATAACTCTGTGGTCTGAACAAACAGTTGGTGGAACTTTTACAATCTAATCTAATCTAATTTAATTAAAAATTAGCTTTATTTCAGTTTTTCTGAACTGGACGGCATAGACAAAATAAGTTTCTTACATCAGATATTGTTAAAAAAAAGAAATACCCCACAGATTCAATGATGCATGTATTACACACAACAAACACACAGTTTGTTTGAAGACATGAAGCTAGAGCTTCTGTGAGTGGATCTAAATTAAGGAGCCGATTATATTTCAAACTGCAGGGAAGGATAGGAAGGGCTCATATCGTGAGAGCTGAGGTAGAGATTGGCCATTTGCGCAAAATTTTAAAGAAAAGCGGTTGAGCTTGAATCTTTTTTCCAGGAAGTAGTACAGAGCTACATGGCACAACAGGTTAATTGTCTGCTGCTAGGGCTGGACAGTATGGCTAAAATATCAGAATATAAATTCTATATATCATATAGTAATCATTTGGGAAACATCATAGACAAAATGACAGTTGGTTGACCTTAGGCTGCTACATGCTATTTATTATCCAATACCTAGTATGGCAGGAGGTCTGGTATGGTGTGAGTAGTTTACACGTAAATAAATCACTCATTGCCTAGAAAGTAATCTTTCTCTTTATTTCATTTTTTTTTTTAAATGTTCCCAACATATTACTTATAAATTAAGCTAAGATCCAAACTAACACTTCGGATACCACTTTAGGGTAAATTTACTTCCGCTTTTGCAATTTGAGGAAGTACAAAAAAGTAAATGTAACACTTAGTGGGGGCAGATGATACTGTATCTCTGAATCTGTGAATTCATAGACAAAATGTCCACCTGGGATGTTGCTCTCTCGAGCACCTCATCTGTCTTAACTCGGAACAAGCCCATAATATTTGCAAAGTTTGCAGGACTATAATCGACCCTATCAGATGCAAGAATGCAAAACTAAATGCAGCTTTATTTTCTCATGTGCTTGTGTTCCAGTGACTAAAATACGAGTAAAAAACGAGTCAATGGATCTTTTTAAAGCTGTAAAGAGAGACTGTATCAGTGTGTGTTTTCATCACCAGCTGTCTGTCCTGAGAACAAAAACATCGGTCTTATTTCCTATTATGACTCAATCTGGATAAGAGCATGATGCAAAATGGGAAGTTTGGAAAAACCCTTTCACAACACATTAGTGCAGACGTATGAAATCTGAATGTCAGAGTGCTCAACATCTTCATTGAGAGAGACAAAAACAGAGACAAAACTGACATTTCACTTTGCAGCACTGACAGAGGGGTTTATTCCAGCTTGAAATTGAAGACTGCCAATGCTGAAGTGCCCTGGATTTAAAAACTTGCTACAATGCCTACCCACACTGAGGCTTTGTGCTGTCGATGCTCATTCTCTCCTTCTGAGGAAATGCGTAGTCCTACTGGAGACTGTGTGGGAGGTGAACACAAACAGGCACATTCAAAACAGCAGGTGCACAATCTTTATCTTGAGCCAACTAGGCTATTGGATTTATCTGACTTTGCAAGTATAAAAGCCCCAAATATTATGATTTAGGTTGTCTCCTGCTTGAATGCCTGGCTGGTTTGTTTCATATGACTGCCTCTGAATCAAAAATATACATTTCACCATGTCACTGCTCTCTGATCTCAAAGCAAACAGCAAAAATAGAAGAAGCACATCAAGACAACTTTTACTAGTTTAAAACAATTCATCAAAAAATAAAAATAAATAAAAAAAGTTAAAGTAATATTTGTGGTGTCAGTCTTGTGCTGTTGCAACATTGTCTACTATCAGTTATGCAGCAAGCAACGCATAAAGGTCATGTTTGGCTGTTATTTGTGTAGGTGCTGTCCCACCTTTCCGCCTTAAAATCACTACATAACCATGATGTAGTGTTTTAAATGATGTTAGATCGTCATGTTTTAAATAAAGCAGAAAATATTCGGAGTGAGAGAGACTAGTTGGTTGTTGTGGAGACTAGAACTGCACAGAGAAGTCGTTCCTGCTAGCGGACCTCATGAGTGCTTAATAAGTAAAGCATGATCTGGTAGGCTTGGCATTGAATCACCGTGGTCATGCTTCTAGAGCGCTGCTGTTTACCACCACTCTTGTTGTCCTTTCATTTCTGCAAATCTGAATCAGAGTTTTTCCTTGTGGTCATGGGATTTCTCCCTTATCAGCTTGTTTGCCCATGCTACAGGCTGTAAACTGTAAAGATGCCCTGGAGGGAATTGTTGTGGACTTTATTATAACTGTGAAATGGCTATTTGAGGATGATTTCTACGGGAACAGTTCCACTTCTGTGCTGGCAGAGACGAGTGAACATGCAGGCAATGTAGCAGTAAAGGTGGCCTGATCTTTTTTAGCAGGTTTTTGCAAAAGAAGTACTGGCATGTTTTGGTGCTAAAGGGGATTACCAAAGTTGGCAAGTAGGTTGTGAATGTTTGCTACTAGCTGTGGATGGATGTGTCAGACTAAAAGAAAGCAAAAAAAGGACTTCAGCATGATGATACCAGTAGTTTAAGCTGACTTTGAAGTTGTGAGGTGTGTAATTGACTTTTTGTGTTGATTTTTTTTTTTTTTTTTTTTTGTCAGTTCTGTCCTGATTTTAACATCTTTTTCCTTAGTGGGCGACTTTGACAAGATCTGGCGCGAGCACTGTGAAGATGAGCAGACGCTGAGTGAGTACGCCCTCGCCATGAAAAATCTTGCCGACAACCACTGGACCAAAAACTGCGAAGGAGAGGGACGCATTGAATGGTGTCGCAGGTACAACTGACTTCAAATGTCTTTCAGCTGCAGTTTTAGACCTCATGACAGTGAAGTCTGACTTATCTAAACCTGTAGGATTTGCTTTTATGGCATTTCGCTGTCACTTTCACAGTCAAATTTGAGTAGTCTCTCGATTTTTACTTTCACAGTGTCTGTCAAGAATATTTTTTGGATGGCGGGATAAAAAGAGTGTTAGAAAAGGATGAGAAAAGTGCGATGCTTGCCATGGGTCTGGCTGCAGCATCTGTAAGTGCCCAACCATACAGCACCATCCCCAGGTAAGCACACTGCTAGTGCAACTAAACTCTCACCCATTACCTAGGAAAATAATTACAGTAACCTGAAGATAAAAAAAAATAAGGTTTAGTTAGGTTTGTTTTTCTCTTGTTTCTTATAAAAAGCATCTTCACTCATATTTGTAAATTATGTGTGGACCTTGCTCCTCATCAAAAGCATCTATAATTTATTTTGTTAACGCACCGTGCTTGCATAACATTTTCTGTAACAGTCGGAAAGTTCAATTGAAAAGATTTAATGGGCACTTGCATGTGACGTCGTGCTGGATTGTTGTGGGAAAAAAACAAAATAAATCATCTGTTGATTGAAATTTAACGATGTGGTTGTTACAAAAACAAAGAGGCACTGTTGGACGCAAAAGTCACATGTTGGTTTTGACATTGACGATCGTTCCACATTTGTGTTGTAGTTCTATCTCTCAGCTGGGGAAAATGCGCCTTCTTGACGTGGGAAGCTGCTTCAACCCTTTCTTGAAGTTTGATGAATTCCTTACAGTTGGTATTGACATAGTGCCTGCAGTTGAGGTATGCGTGCTTATTCATTTTTTGATTTTGTTTTAAATCCTTGTTGACACAAATAAAATGCATGATGTTTTCCTGTCTGGTGATTCAGTGCTGGCATTAGCAAAAGCATTACCAGAAATGACTCATGCAGGGGTATCAGTGTTGTGGTTAGACAGTATGTGGGAACAAATTCTGCAGAAAGCAGAATCAAAAGCGACTTGCTTTCTGCAGCTGCCAGTAGAGTACAAAATAAGTGAAATGACAAGTTCATTTAAAAATGGCAAGAGATTGCATTAGAACCATTTGAAAGTGCTGAATTTCTGCCTGTGTTCTCACCTCCCAGAGTGTGTACAAGTGTGACTTCCTCAACCTTCAGCTCCAGCAGCCGCTTCAGCTGGCCAGTGACGCGGTAGAGGCCTTTCTCCGCCAGCTCCACAACCCCATCGACACACTGCCTGCCCAGCTTTTCCATGTGGTGGTCTTCTCACTGCTCCTGTCCTACTTCCCCTCACCTTACCAGCGCTGGATCTGCTGTAAGAAGGCCCATGAGCTGCTGGAGCTGCATGGCCTGCTGCTCATCATCACGCCCGACTCCTCCCACCAAAACCGCCATGCCCTGATGATGCGCAGCTGGCGCGTTGCGGTGGAGTCCCTGGGTTTCAAGCGCTACAAATACATCAAGTATTCCCACATGCATCTCATCGCCTTCCGTAAGGTGTGTCTGGCCACCACCAGCGACCTGGTGTCACGCAACTACCCAGAGATGCTCTACATCCCTCAGGACTTCCACTCCAATGAGGAGGAAGAGTGTGCCGATGTGCCCGTGCAAGTGCGCTCCGAGTTTGAGGATGACCAGATGGCTTGGGGCTTCACAGAGCTACCTGACACGCCCTATGATTCAGATTCTGGGGAGAGCCAGAGCAGCTCGGTGCCTGGCTTCCATGAGCTAGAAGACCCCATCCTTCTTCAGAGCTAGGCTAAACTAGCTAAGTTGCCCCCCACCCCCCCCCCCCCCCTCTCCTTTTCTGTACTTAACTGTCACCTCCCCTTCAACTGCTGCGCTGCCAAATTTAACCTGCTGCATTATTCTCCCACTTCTCCTCCCTCTCCTCAAAACAATGCAGTTTGCACAGTGTGAAAGAGAGAAGTTTACAGATTATATTCTCGTAGCCACACTCCTCTGAGATTACACACACATACACACACACATATACACACATACAAACACACACTAAGATGGATATATTTTGATAAATATCTAGATTTTTTAAGAGTTGGAAAGTGAATGCCCTTAAGATATCTAAACTCCCTGCTCCTTGATTTCCATACCACCTTCCAATCAGCTTTCAATAACAAAAGTCAGCTTGTCTATATTCTGTACTCAGTCTCTATTTGAATAAGCTAGTGTGGCAGGCTGCTTTGTACAAAAGACAAATACAGCAGTCTGACAGGAGTTTGATTGCACTGGAGGGACTGAGATGGAACAACTGGACTGGTACGCTTGCTTCTGTCAGTCATGCGGCTAGACTTTCTGAAAATTCTTGATGTGCATTTAGTTTTCCAAGACAAAAAAAAAAAGTTAATTTTTTGAAATATATATATTCTCAACATTCAAAACATTGGTGTTGTCCAGTGTAAAGTGTGGCAGTGCCATTTTAACTTGGCATCCTTTGAATGATTTGTGTACATTTTACAAGAAAGTGGTATTTGTAGCATTTTAAACATTTTCAGAACCATACAGTAGGAGTATTATTAGGTTTACTAATGTGAAACTGTAACTGTGTTTACTCATTGTGTAACAAGGTACGAGTGTTTCAAAGTAGGTATTAGACTTCTTTTCCTCCTCTCGTCCTCACAAATATTTAGACTGAATTATCTCCTGTTAGATTTCCAACATGTTCTCTTGCAGAGAAATAGTACAACACTGCAAGTTGGTGACCCATATAAAATGGACTTTAAAAGCACCAGTATCCTTTGACACAATTTTGTAACTTTGATGTGAAACTACATTAAGTACTCTGCCTCCAAAAAAATCCAGATCTGAGCTCCTCACAGAAAATGCACCTTGACAGAAGAGATTTGCACTAATTTTCTGTTTTGT
Source organism: Sander lucioperca (assembly GCF_008315115.2). NCBI lineage: Eukaryota > Metazoa > Chordata > Actinopteri > Perciformes > Percidae > Sander > Sander lucioperca. Next base: position 5,378,593 of record NC_050179.1, on the reverse strand, counting down.
CATACAGAACCTCTGAAACAGGTGAGAAACTGTAGATTTTAGCAATAGCAAGCGAGACCAGATCTGAAGATACAGTATGCTGCGGGCGGTTTTAGCTAAAGACACTACCGGTTGAAATGTTAGTTAATAATGTTACACATAAGTGTGTGTCCTGCCTGTCCCTGAATGGGCTAAATGTGAGTGTGGTTGGGTTTGTCAGTGTGAATGAAGGAATGAATTTACGTTGATGTGTTAGTCAGTGGCACTTTATCATTGATCCCAAAGGCTGTCACAGAATGTAATTATTTTCCTATGATGACAGTTGTACAACCAATATGATGGGCCCATGTGATAATGCCAGTAAGTCTAAGGTGCCTTCTTTGTGCACATTTACTGTATGTTGCAAGCAGACGTTCATGCCCTTGGAGAAAATTAAACACCTTTGTCATAGTAATGGATAACAAGTAGCATTTCCAGTGTTGGTGTAATGCAGTTATTGCCATTCCCATATCATATTCCAGTTAATGCACATCTCTCTGCTGATATGTTCTCTTTTTTTTTTTTTAAACAGAAAAAAATATATATTTCACGGTACCACACATATTTAGACTTTGAAGTTTTGTGATTGAATTGGTGCATTTGTCTTCCAATGTTTCTTTTGGTCCATTTGCATGAGTTGTTTAATCTTCATTATCAACATTTTCTTCAATGCAGAACAATGTGTGCTTATAGTATGGTTGTATTTTTTTCTTTTATAAATGAATGTAAATGTAAGGTGTCTGTGTTTTTTCATGTGTATTTTGCACCTTTTATTTTTGAACATTCAAAATAGTGCTCTGTGTACTGCTTATGAAGTTATGAAGGGATACTTGTAACTCAGGAGATAGAATGGGTCATTTATTGACGTAACTGATTCTGATAAATATTGTCTGTGTAGCAAACTTGCTACACAGACAATATTTATCAGCATCAGTAGCGGTGGAACACATGCAGATACCTAGCCTTTGAGGCCATTTTGACACTGAGGTCATGTCCTCTGTATTTCTTTCAGGGGTTAAAGGTTTACATTTGTAATTTACTGAAAGTCCTCTATACTACTACAAAAAAGAAACACAAAATAAAGTAATAACTATAAATAAAATGTGAAATACTGATATTTAAAAACAATTTCATAGACCTCTTTTTCAGATAGGTGGGATTGCATTTAGGAGACTTGAACTTTAAAATCGTGGCTGCTACCCTTTGCTTACATTTTGAGCACAGACTTGACATTTTACAGTATTACTTAATTTGGCATTGTTGAAGTGCTACAGTAGGCAGAACTATCTTGAAGTCAAAGCTACCCCCTCACATTTGGAACATGGACATAAATAAAGTGAGCTCCATTTTTCCAGTTTTGTTCAGTTGAAACACAAACATTTTTAAGTGTAGAAGTTTATTATTGACCCTTAAAAAAACAATCTTAAAGACTCGGAGTTCATGGAGGTTGCTGAGACCACAGCATCCACAACAATGTTGCTAGATGCTTGTCTCACATAGCCAGACATTACTTCACAGCACATAGCTAACGTTAGATGCTGGCTATATTGACAGTCATAAAAGCTCTGTACCCAACTGGCAAGGCACATTTTTTCGGCTTAGAATTACAGAAGGAACCGCTAAAAACACAACAACCTCGCTGTCCTCTCCACCCGATGGACATACACACTCCCTAGGCTTAAATTACGATAGGAACCGCTAAAAACAACACTGTGTCTCAATTGTTTTTGCGAGTAACAAACTCGGGTACTCAATGTGATTACTCGAATGCTGAAATGACATTAAATGCCCGTCCCTTGAAACCAAGATAAATTAGCCTGAAGCTAATGCTTACCTGTTGAGGAGGAAATTAGCCAACTTGGTTTCCTTTTGGGCTCTAAGCTGTCTCCATCTTTCAAATACATCTCCAATATTTACCCGGGGTTTGTTACGTCTCTGGTCACACAACAGTTATAAACATGCCGTTTTTTTTAGGTCGGGTAGAATCTATCTCCGTTGCACCTGTTTGTTTGTTTGCTGCTTTCATGGCTGTATTAACGTTACAGCTGTAGCACGCTGGGTTTATGTTTTTACAGGTATATCTGGCAACCCGGCCTGGCTGTCAAACTGGGCAGTTGATAACAGGCCAAAACACAAACAGAAATTTCTAAATGAGAAAATACTGGCATTAGCATTGTTGTCAGAAAAGATAGTATTTCAACTTAGCATGTTACCTTAATATCTGATGACGCATTGGGGTCATTTTTGGATTTATTTAATATATTACATATTGGACCTTTAACTCAAGGTCCATGTGAGATGCGACTAAAGCTCCGGACAAGGAAGTAAGCTTATAAGTGAAACTTGACGAACATTTTCCGTCAAGGGCATTGTCCATATAAATATATAATACGAATTGGGCCTTTAACCTTTGCTTTAACGTTGGGAAAGCATTTTTGACCCTTTGCACTTGCCGTAGTCGAAGCCAGCGCCATGGTGCTTGTCAACTGACTCAAAACTTTTGACGTTACAAACTTTCTGAACGGATATGTAGCTAGCTATCTCTAGTGAAAGATGGTTTCGGGCGCTCCTTCTTAGACCTTTTAAAACCATATCGGACATCAGATGAAAAGAACAACAACAATGATCTTCAAGATGTAAATGTTTCTGCGTGCAAGTGACCGGTGCAAATATGCATCGCTATTAGCTGACGTTTACGTTAGCTAGTTAACGTAAGCTAGCTACTTTCAACAAGTTGGCTAGCCAGTAAACCTAACGTTAGTTAAACCTAATTTTGGCGTCGCCGAATTTAAAATGTCATAACGGACAACAAACCGACTATAACTAATTAAAGTTCGTGGTTTTAGCTTTGGATATTTAGTCTTTCATATAAAAATGTGTCGATTTCTACGCTACTGTGTCAGTCACTGCCTTCATGCAGCGATGACCCGGCTGGAGGAAGTCAACGGAGAGGTGAGCATGTGGTCGTCTGTCCGGTGGCTGGGCTACCTGTCCGGTCTCAACCTGCTGGTCGCCTTGTGTTTGGGGGTCTATGCCCGGTGGGAGAGGACTGAGGAGACCACTCTTCTTGTTATTTTCGTTCTGGCTCTGATTGTCCTCGGAATAGCAAGTATAGTGTACTACTACTTCAGCATGGAGAGGGTCAGCCTCAGTCTCCTCCATCTGTGGTTCGGGTTTTTGCTGGGACTGCAGTGTTTCCTCAACAGTCCCGCCCTGGAGAGCGACGTGAAGGAGCAGGTGGCCAACTACCTTCTGCTGGCCAGCGTGGCTCTGAGGACGCTGTGGGCGCTCCTGGAGAGACTGTTCGGTGCTACTAGGTACCGTCCTGCCTTCCTCACCTCGGCAGAGCGGCTGGAGCTAGTGGGCTTTGCCTCCGCCAGCACGGCACTGCTCGCCCACAAGTCTTTGAGCGTGATGGTGCTGGTGGTGGCGCTCGCCACGGTCATGGTTGCCCTCCGGATGAAGGCTCTCTTAGCTCTTCCCAACTTGGTCTGCTTCGCTGTCATCACCGCCCTGCTGTTCTTCAAGTCTCTGAGCATCACCATCAACCCTTTCGCCCTCGCCTGCTTCTTTAGCCAGCTCATCTGCGACCCTCTGCTGGATGTCTACTTCAGTGGTCTCTCTGTGACCGAGCGCTGGCAGCCTTTCCTGGTGTGGCGGGGCCTGTGGCGCCGGCTGTCCCTCCTGCCTCTGCTGCTGGTGGAGGTGGCCTTCATCATTCTGGCCGCTCGGAAGCTGAACGATCTGGACCAGTGGTACCTGGTGATCCCAGGCTTTGTTGTCTGTGTGCTCTTCTGGGCCATCTGCCACGTAGTGTTTGTCATCACAGTGTGGGGCTTTCACACCAAGCTCAGTGAGTGCCAGAGGCAGTGCCTGTCCCAGGGGCCAGATGTCAGTGGCCTGGACAAGGTTATGGCCTCTAAGGGCATGAGACATTTCTGCCTCATCTCTGAACGCCTGGTGCTCTTCTCGCTGGTGTCAACTGTTGCTGTTGCTGCTCTTTGTTGGCAGGTAGGGGCAGCCAGACAACACACATATAGGCTTTTTTATATATATATATATATATATATATATATATATATATATATATATATATATATATATATATATATATATAAAATAGAAAGTTAACACACAAGATAAACTGAAAATCACTCTGTTTTATTAATACAATGCGCTGCAAATTTGGATAGCAGAAGATAGCAGAATGTGGGCATTTCTTTTTCACCAGGAGTTTTCAAACGTTTTAGCTTGTGATCCCTTAAAGCGAGTGTTTACTCGGGACTCCTTGTTACTGGTTGCATACCTCTGTTTTCCATTAATTCACAAGAAGAAAGTAAAGATTTGGTAAAAGTAAATATAATTTTGCATAGCAGAAATAATTGTTTCCTGCTTTTAATCTTGTGACCCCTCAGATTTATCTTGTGAACCCTAGTGGGGGTTCTGATTGAACCCCAGGTTGAGAATCGCTGGTTTGGACTATGGGACAGTCTGAGAATGTGCCTTACATTTACATTTTGTGTCGTTAAAAAGACACGTTGAATTGCTCAGTTTCCTTTACAGTTCGATTTGAGTCCTTTCATTAAACAATACGAACTGTTATTATTACGTATTGATTACTCCTACTCCACATTTAATCAGAATTTCCTATTCTGATAAGAACTAAAATAGTGCATTATATTTTGCTAAAATGTTGCAGAGTTAATGCAAATGCAGATTCATGTTAGTTTCTTCCACAGTATTTCTCTTCATATGCCATATTCTTGTTATTGTAGTGTAAACCAATATTTAATTGACTTATGACTGTGCTCTCCAGGCCTCCAGCAGTATCTTTGTGAGCGTGTTCCTTCTTGTCCTGCCTCTGGAGTCTCTGTTCCACGGGCTTTTCCACGAGCTCGGGATCAGCCTGGGAGGAACCTGTGTGGGCTACGCAGTGGTCATCCCCACCAACTACTGCAGGTAGTGTGTAATGCATACCTGCTGGGGGAGTAGGAAACAATAACTAGCCAGATGTAGGTACTGTATGGCCCTACCTGAATATTAGTCAATAAAAAATCCCATAACATGACTGTTTTAAGAGAATAAAAAAAAAATCCCCAGCTTTAAAATCAATATTTTGTGTATTATTGTGGATTTTTAAGTCAAGTGCATCTTGCCACAAAACAGTGAGACATAGATGTTCTGTGCTATTTCCAGCACAGAGTGTGATTAAGGTTTAAACATGGCCATATCTATAATTCAAATGTTGTTAGCAGGCAAATACTACATTCCTGTGATATGTGTTGGCTGAATTTTTAAAATCAAAGTTGTTGCAAGTCATGAAGTTGTCGTTGACTCGTTAGACGTCCCCTAGTCTATAGCCACGACGTTCCACTTCAGGGAAGGCTCTCGTTTTGCCAGAAATTCCGCCGTATGTCACTCTTTTCGGATGTTCCGGTACCTTCCGCCTTCTTTGTGTTGTAATTTTAAACTCCGTTCGATTTATGAGGACTATGGTTAACTGCTCCTCAGATCTCTGCAGGGTAAATCCAGACAGCTAGCTAGACTATCTGTCCAATCTGAGTTTTCTGTTGCACGACTAAAACAACTTTTGAACCTACACATGTTCCACCAAAACAATTTCCTTCCCGAGGCTATTTTGCAGCGGCACCTTGGCTCCACTCGGCGCTTAGCACCGCCCAAGACGATTGTGATTGGTTCAAAGAAATGGCAATAAGCCAGAGCACGTTTTTCTCCCATACCGGATTGGTGTGTGGATTCGCCAGACCCTCCTCCGCAGCGCTGTAGAGGAAGGTCTGGCAATGCGAGACTAGACGTCCCTTCACCTGTGCTGACTAACTGATCTAAATAGACATTATTCATTCACTTTCCTCCTCTGTTTTATTTTTGTCTGCCTTGCAGTCCAGACGGCCAGCCCATGCTGCTGCCTCCAGGCCAGGTGCTGGAGCTGAACAGGCGCTCTACAGGCATGTTGAACGATGTGCAGCGCTTCTTCGGCCACCACCTGATTGAGACTTTTGGCTGCGACTATTCCACCAGCGGGGTGACCCAGGAGGCTCTGCAGGCCAAGATCAAATCCTTCTTGGAGCTTCGCACGGCGGATGGGCCTCGCCACGACACCTACATGATCTTCTACAGCGGTCACAGTCACCGCTCTGGAGAGTGGGCACTGGCAGGTGAGACGGTCATCAATGATAAGTAAGGGTTGAATAATAGACTATTTTAATAGTAATATAATCATTAGTTAGGCTGACAAGAGTAGAGCAGACGGCAAACAATGCTCTGCTAAATTGTCAAGAGAAGGGGGGGGGGGGGATAGCTCCTTTAACTCAAGCAGTTTTATAAAACGTCTACAGAACCAACACAACACAGTTCAAAGAGTTTGCTAATGCTAGCAGTGAGGAAACAGCAACTACTAACTTTGCAGCAAACGCTGGAGAAGCAAGAGACAGCACTAACAAATGATAACCTATTTCAGTTTTCCTGCTACAGTTGTACTGTATGGTACTGACATGCACTGAATGTGTTACAGGTTATGGTGAAATGTGTGCTAGTGCCATATGTCTGTTCAGGAAAACAAAGTTTAAATTTCAGCAACAGCATTGTGTTGTATATTTAATTCAGTGCAGTCAGAGTAATAAGTAATCATTGGTACTCGGCAACGGCAAGTACCCAAATGTAAGTACTTGTACTTTGGTCTGAAAAAAAGTGGTATCGGTACATTCCTAATTTTTATGGCATACTATACTGACTTTTTTTATGGCATGCTCTATTGGTATTTCTTCTAATCTGAAAATTGTATAGTATTGTCCTCATGCGTAGTTTGTTTCTGTGTGATCTGTAATCAGCTGGTTTCTGTGTTCATCACCAGGAGGAGACACTCTTCGCCTGGATCAGATCTTGGAGTGGTGGAGGGAGAAGAACGGCAGCTTCTGCTCACGCCTCATCTTGGTGCTCGACTGTGACAACTCGTTGCCGTGGGTAAAGGAGGTAAGGAAGGTGGAGGGTCTGTACGTGGCCGTGCAGGGAGCGACACTCGCTCGAGTGACAGATGCTGAGCTGCAGGACCCCCCGCAGCTCGGGGACTTCACCTCTCAGTGGGTGGAGTATAACTGCAACTCAAACAGCAACCTCCAGTGGTCTGAGAGAGGCAGGCCGGTGTCTGCCGTCTACGGCATCTCCAAATACTGGAGCGACTACACGCTGCACCTACCGACAGGAAGTGATGTTACCAACCACTGGAGGGTGTACTTCCCTCGGATGACGTACCCGGTGGTACAGCTGGCGCTGTGGTGCGGCGGTCTGAACGTGCTGTGGTTCTGCAGCATCTTCCTGCGATGTCTTAAGAGAATCAAACTTAACTGGTTTCCACCAGCGATACTGGACACTGGCCAAGGCTTCAAACTGGTCAGATCATAGAAATATAGATACAAAAAAAAAAGAATATATTTAAAAACAGAGTCTTTTCTAGAAGTCGGCGAGTGTCTTTCGGACCCTGAAAATAGGCAGCTATTGGATTGTTACCGCATCGCTAACTAGTGTCCTGTTAGTTACTGCAAAACTAATCACGTAGTTACTGATACCGATTGCTCGGTTTGATTTTTTTATTTTATTTTTAGTTCCTTTTGTAAATGTTTATATTAATGTGTGTGTTAAGCTTTGATTTAGGGATCTGAACATCCCTGTCAAACAGATATGTCAATTTGTGGGATGAGACTGAGCACATTGACTGTATTTTTGCACATTTTTGCATCGTATTTACTGTTCGATCTGAAGTGATTCCACCTTGATTTTAAGAAAAATTGTGCCTTTTTTTTATCGTAAAATCGCCAAAGAACATCCAGCTCGCTAGGCTGATTTTTAATAACCTTTTTAACCAAAGTGGCCGTGGTACATTTTCAGAGGAAGATCTCAGGCATAAATCATATGAGCAGCATTTAGTCTAGAGCTCAAAATGTTGTATTTTGATTGTGAAATGATTCCTTTTACACCCCTCTGTGCTACACTATGCATTTGACACTCCAAGCTTTGAGTATATTCAATGCACTACTTTGTCTGTTTTAACAGCATTTTGCAATGCTTTTAGGGGTCATTTTTAAATACTCTCCAGCTGTTTCAGGGAGTCCAGAAAGAGTTTTTATTTTAACTGTACTGATGAATGCACTACACACAGATGTGTGCGAACTACAGTATTTAGGTCATAATAAACCCTAGGAATTAAATGCATCACATGATGGGATCCATTTTCTTCCTGAGGTTTATTGCAGTTTACTGGGCTATGCAAAATGATTCAAGTGAAAGATGGGTGAAACTATGCAATAAAGGAGAAGTGGGACTTCACTGCTCAAATCATGAATTTACTGGGCTCTTCATTAGATATATCTATCTATAAATTGCAGGAACGTCTGTCTGTGTGTTATGCGCATATCTCTTCAACCGTTAGTCCGATTGATTTCAAACTTGACATGTGTCTCGCTACGGGCATGAGTAAGTGCAGTGCCAAGTTTGACATTGTTTGGATTAGAAATGCAAAAGATATCATTAAATATATATCTGTAAAAGAAGCACACATTGGCTTTTGCCGCTGGTCACTCCCCCTCTCGCCCTGCACACTGACTGAACACAGCGCAGGACCAGACACAGAGAGGGTCGAAGAAAGCAGTGCAGCTTTGGCAGCTAAAATGTGAAATACAGCTCAGACCCACAAAAATGTGCAAAGTAGCCTTTAACTCGTTTCCTGCTTCCAACGTTCGCTACATGATTGCTGGATATACCAAATTAACTTTTCTTCACTTTCCTGGAGCACGAGTGGATAGCTGAAAGGAACATCGCGACTGTTGTGTGGAATAAGGTTGGCGAAAAAAAGGCGCTACGCTTTTCGTGTCTTTTTTTTGTCTATTTTCGCTAAGAGGAAACTCAACAAAAAGCCATTTGCCAACAGTAAATATCAAACAAAAGCCAGATATCGGTCGGTCTGTCTGTCTGTGCGTGCTGATTAGCTCTCATAACGGGCCGTGATTACTCCACATTTCCTTTGTGATTACATTCTGAATCAACGTTCCCTGTCAGGTAAATCAGTAGTAGGCTATACAGTGGAGTTGCATATGAAGTGGTTTGGGGTCCTTCTGTAAGTAATTTTGAGGTACAATTTGGTTTTGATGAATTCTACAAGCAGCAATACCACAGGCCAAGCAATCGGCCCATTCCAAACAGACACATTTTCAACGGGCACTGGACTAGTTCTGCCAAAAACTAAATGAAACAAGTTATTTCATGTATCTGACACTAGGAGAATATCAATACATCTATCTAACCTTCTATTCATAAAAAGTAAATAGTCTGCATTTGGGTAACCTTTTAGAAAATAGGCAAAGTTCTGAGACTGTTAATTTAGTTAGACTTCTGTTAGTTGTACAATGTTTAAAAACAGTTGTTGATTTCCTTGAAAGAACTCCTTTTAAACACAAATATTAAATTGTCATATGTTGAATTGTATACTTGCCTGTAGACAAATTTTGAATTTCAACTTACCTTAATAAATGCCAAATTACATAGTTACTTTACAGGAAACTTCCTAGGAAATTGAGGATTTTAATAACCTGTAAAATTAAAAAAAAAAGGACTACTAAAGACTGCCATTAAAGGCAGCCTACTCATCGGGAACAGTGTAGGGTTTAGTGTCTCGGCTAAGGCCACTGTAACGCACAGAACCGAGATTGAAGCACCAATCCTTCAATCAATGGGCAACCGGCTCTAGTACCTGAGCCAATACCTGCTCAATAATGAGGAAGGTAGTTGCTTAAAGCACTGGTTCCCAAAATGGGGTCCCCAGCAAAAAGGGGAATCATTTTGTTTATTAAAATGTCACGATAATTCCTTCCATAAGTAACACAATGACAGAATGCATGACTGTTGTGGCCATGGGTTTCATACACTTTCTGTAAGAAAACATCTAAAAACCAAAAATCCTATCAGATGAGACACCCTGGGACAAGATCTTTTCAAATGGGGGTCTATGGTCTAGTTTGTGTCAGCCACATTTGGGAACCACTGGCTTAAAGCATGAGGAAAGTGTTGTACTGTTACAAACATGCAGCTCCAAAATAAATTGACATTTGGCCAAGATTAAGTTTGAATAGCATACCTTCTTTTCTGAATAGTGCCATTGGTATAGTATGTCAAATGTGTGAAATAAAAAAGCCAAAGTATTTGCTACTTAGCTCCAAAGTGGAGTGCATGGTTCCAAGGTTTCATAATCTCATCTGCTTGAGGTACTTCTTCAACCGGTTGGCCTTATCAGTGGAATATTTGTTTGCATGGTGATAGTAAATGTACACCAACCAACTTGTGTACAACTTGTTAGTAAAAAAAATAACATTGAGTCTTTGTCTATAAGGAGTACATTATAATAGTCACTAGAGATAGAATTCATTGCATTCTATCACATAACCAAACTAGATGAAATGCTGTTTGAAAGTTATTTAAAATGTACACTTATACTAACCTCTTTGGGACTATGATGAGACTAAATTCAGGTTTTCAGTTGATTTTATTGAAAACATTATAAAAGTAGGTGGTGCAGCAGCATATTTCAGTGTTTATGATCTTTAACGTGTTTACATTTGCATAAACCAAGTTGAAAATGACTTTTACAGCAAGTTGCAAATGATCATTGTCAAGTAGACAAGAACACAGGGCAGAAGCAGTAACAGAACATCTACTGCCCCCATGTGGCTGCAGGTGAAACTACACTGAACCCTAAAACAGAAGTCCCTTTTTCTGGGGACCAGTTCCTATTTTGTTCCACAGCTCAAAAAGTTCAGTTTCTAAATTCAATATTTTGTGATTTCAGAGCTGATGTGCAAATTCATGACTTGGGTTGGTGCAAGTCTTCAAAGATTTCAAACAAAAGCACTTCAACCAATCCAAGGCATGGGCAAAGGTATAGAGTGAACCCCCAGCCCATGTCTAAAAAGCTTTCATTTCAAAAAATAAAAGGGGAAAAAAGCAAACTTTCCTGAACTTCTACCAAGTTCACAAGCAAATGAATTAGTAGAACAGCATGGGATAACAGGTACAAACGTTGACATATCAGCTAAACATTGTTTTTAGGGTTTTAAATTTGCTCAGTAATCGGTGCTCAAAAAAGAAGGTGGAAGATGGTTAGAGCCTGGATAAGCATGAGAATGAGCCTTGCGGAGATGACAAACTTCAGTTCAGTGTTTATGGCAAAATAAAGTGATACATGATGAACATACCCTCTCATTTGAACAGTAGATTCTGCTGGATTACATTCACAAGAAAATGACTATTATAGTATCATTAAACATCAGCCTAGTTTACAACAGGATAATCTGGAGCTAGATTCACAGATGTCTTCTACTTTGTCTTCAACTATGTAGTATGTAACCACTGACACAGACATTTACAGCTGATTCTCTGACAGCCACAAGACCTGAACAGGACGAAGACTAAAAGCTTTCTGAGGGTCATTTATTCCAAACAGTGAATATCCAACCAGAGTGGAACACAAGTGTGTTACATAGTGTTATTTCCAGTTGGACAGTGTAAAGCTTATCTTTGGTAGCATTATGGAAAGTTCAGAACATCTAACTAAGGTTGTATCTAACTATTTTGATTATCCATTAATCTGCAGATTATTCTGCAAAAAGAAAATGGAAAATTGCCATTATGAGTTGAAAAATTTATATTTAGTTGTCCTTGTTTTGTCCGCCCAACAGTCCAACACCTAAATGTATTTCGTTTACTACCACATAAGACAAAGAAAAGCAGAATTATCACAGTTGAGAAGCTGCTACCAGAGAATGTTTGGCCTTTTTGCTTGAAAAGAAATCACAAACAATTAATCAATCGTCAGAATAGTTGCAGATTAGTCGATACCGCTCTACATTTTGTAACTGTACTTTTTGACTGACGAGGAAAAAACTACTGAGATGATTCAACATATTTACACTGAGAGACAGTCATTGTCACAGAAATAAGGGAGTTAAGGTCTCCATTTTTTTTAACATAAGTAAATTTGCTTTCAATAATAATTTGCCTTTGTAATATAAACATTGTATGCTGACACGACTGATCCCGATGGCTTTGGGACTCTGCTTTAGTTAAAATGAAAAGAAATCTAAATGAGGTTTAACAGCTGTTTGAGTCGCATGTATGGCTTTAGCAAGGATGGGATCTAAGCTTTGGCTTGTTGCATGTGCAATATGGCAAGCCCACAGAGCTGGAAAAGGATGGTTCTCTTCTCTTCCCAAACCAAAACACAACTAAACCGTAACCATCATTTCCCCCTCTTAACATAAGGCTGGTTTTCATTTTGTTTCAGCTTATTCAGACACTGCAGAACATGATATTTTAACACAATTTAAGAGTTACATTTAAAAACATGAGGCATTCAGGGAATCAGATATTAAATTCACATTCTGATGTGACTGAATGAGCCATCAGTTGAGCCTGTTGAGGAGCACATCTTTGTATCATAGTAGGATTGTCACGAGTGTTTTCATTAGGGTGCTGCAGATTTCTCAGTACCTCATTTCACAAAAATGAACTTGAGTAAAATCTAGTGTTATAGTGAAATAACAGTAGTGATTAACAAAACATCTACAAAAAACACCCAAACTATACCTCACATATAATGTATATTCAGCAGTTAAATAACTAGAATATGGTACATCTCGATTATTAGATTAGATTATTATTATAAAGAGCGAAGCCTGAATGTCAGAGGCTTGAGCGAGGATCCTGAAGCAGTTACAAGGACCTCGACGCTCAGTGCTTCCAGGAATGAAAACCCTGAACTGTAAATGAAAAGCTGATATCGTCTCCCACATGTAAAGTAAGTAGTGATTATCAGGAGCCTGCAACCAAAACTAAGAAAAAAGTACTCTAAACTGTAAAAAAAAAAAAAAGAGGAATCAACAGATAATTATTAACATATCATTATTAACTAAGCTCTGAACATCAGTTACCTACACCTCATTACTGTTCCGAATACTCTCCCTTTTCTCATCTGCACTGATGCGACTGCACAGAACACAAAGCTAATTTACAGCGGCGGACACGTTTCTGACGCTTACCTCTTTTTTTTCTAAGACAAAGTGTGCAGCTGAGAAAATGGAAAACTGCCGTCGTTGGATCATTGGTCACGAGTCTAGCTACTTCCCTGGTCACCTATATCCCTCCTTCAACTGCTATACTTCTCTTTGATTCAGCGTTTTGCTTTTCCCCCTCGTCAACCAACATCCAAAGTAATGTATAAATAACACAACAATGTATCTTGTCCTGTGTATAATTCCCCAAAAGCTCCTAAAAAAATTGAATGAGGTAAATCCATGTAGTACTGTAAGACAATAACTAGACAATGCACCGGATGAAAATTGCCCCCCCCCCCTTGCGTCTGTTGAATGACTACTTGGTTCATGTAGGCACAAATAAAGTCTACACAGCACATACATGTGTCCATCTGTTGGCCTCTACATGTTTCTTTGTGTCACGACTCTCCTTCAGTCTGGTCGTTTTTCCTAATCAAACCTTGTCCTTTCCCCTTCACTTGCTGCTGACCGACGGGTGAAGACTGGCGTTGCCCCCTCAGGACTTCCTCTGCCGCACCGTCTCGGAGCTGCCGTTGAGTTTGCTCCGCCCAGACGGGGTGGCTGTGCCCACGTTGCCCAGTGGGCGGTCCCGGTCCGTGGGGACTTCCTGTTTGCGTCGACGGGTCTCTTTATAACGGAGTGTGATGTCACTGTGAGAAGATCGAAAGAAAGTAGACACAGTATTAGGAATTAGGAAATCAGCCTCGGGGACTCTTCCCCCTAACTTGACTCTGTTCCACTGGCTTTGATTGCTCAATGTGTCTTTCTTTTTCTGTCCATTTCGGAGTTAAATACTTACCGTGTCTATTCTGTGGGGCAGGGGTCACCAACCTTTTAGAAACTGAGAGCTACTTCATGGGTACTGAGTCATACGAAGGGCTACCAGTTTGATACACTCTTCTGAAATAACAAATTTGCTCAGTTTGACTTTAGTTATATATGATTATTAATGATTAATGATACTCATCTATGTGAAGACACTGATCACGTTAATGATTTCTCACAATAATTATCAACAATGACTTAACAAGGTGGGAAACAGATAATATCAATATTCAAAGCCCGAAGTCCAAGCTGGTTGGCACTCCGCTCTACAGTATCACATATATCATCTGGTGTGTTTTTGGCTTTACGTCAGTGCATAATACTCTAGGTTCGGTAGTGAATAATGGAATCAAATGTCTAATCTGGCTACCTCTCATACATGTGGCAGCCCTGGTTAAATACCATTTGTGTATGCCAGATCAAGAGGAGGGTCAGTCCGACAACAACCAAAGCACCAAAACTCTTCAACGTCAATGGAGCCGAAGTGAAAACATCCCCACAATACTCACCTTGGTCTGCTGATGCAAATGCAGCGTGTTAGATGAGGGAGAGGGACATGACACACCTAAACCTGTGCAACTAGGTCAAATAGTATTTGCAGATAATTATTTGCTGTGTGTGTTTGAAGTTGGGTTTGCAGCAGCAATTTAGATCAGTGAGATTAACAATGACTGAAGTATGTATACAATCCCCCCCCCAAAAAAAAAAAAACAATAATGGTTAGAGTGTTTATTTCTTGGGGTAAAGCCGATTTATTTGTAACCAAAGAAAGCTAAAACGAAGCATTAACACTATTTGCAAATACGATCACCCAGGTCTGTGTGACTACAGCATTGCGTGCTTTAGTGTCTGGTGTCCTTGATGCAGTGTACTGTATCTGTACTGTATGACTGTAGGAGGTGCACCATGAGTGAGTGGGGGAGCCTGTCTCATTGGCTCTCATCAGGTGATGGGCAGTTCAGTTAGAGGAGCCGGCACGCTGACTGGCACAGTGTGTGTGATGTGTGCAAACACTTCCTCTGGGATTCATTCAATGAGCCCTTGTGTCTCCTCCGTCAGCACAAGCTGGCTGTCTCCTGTATCTATTAACTGACTGCAACTGAGAATAAAAAGTATGTGAAGGAAAATGCTAAAAATGAAGATCATAAAATTCACCACATCAAAAAACTGAAAAGTGCCATGCGGGAGAAGGACCCTTGTGAGTCATATCTGTGTTATCGAGAGGGTCCCAAAGATCTTCTGAATGGAATTATGAACCCACGCAGTGATGTATTAGAGGGGAAATAAAACAAAATACAACACCGCTGATAGAAGGGAGCACCTCTCCCCTATACCTACCTCACTGGACATGGACATTACTGCTGAGCATGAGCAGGAAGGAGAAATGGAGGGAGGAGGGGGAGAAAATAGACGAGAAGCTTAACATGCTGGGACATAGCTACGCTTAACAGGAACACTACTCAAACCAAAAGTAACCGAAAATATATCGCTGCATGAGGTCATGAGGAAAAAGAAAATCAAACGGAGGGCCTATTGATAACAACTAACATCTCACTGGCTGGGATCACACGCACATTAAACCATGAAATGCAATGGATTATTGTGATGTCCTTTATTGCAATGCAACCGTGACTGAGAACAAATAGTTATTTATTAAACTGCAAAAGCCAATGTTACCTGACTGTAAAACAGCAGCAGTGTGGCTAAACTCTTTCTGTATTTGTTCCTTTATAAAATAGCAATATGACCCCCAATGAAAGACCAAATGCTATTATAATCTGCACCGACATATCAACTGAAAACTAAATCGGGATTATAAAATTTCATGGTTGCAGACCAAAGGATTATTTGCACCAAAATAATTAATATACCTGAATGAGCACAGATTTTTACCATTTCTTTTAGGCATTCATGTCCTATGTCTGTAAAGTAGCTTTGCTGTCAATATTCTCTTAATTGCCAACCCATTTACCTCCTGCTCCCCTGCCCAGTAACCCACCCCACTTCTTACCGGATGAAAAACCGCCATAGGGTCCAGGTAAAGATGAGGAGGATTCCTAAGAGCCAGCACTGCATGATGAAGAAGGGGATGGGCAGCATGATGGTGTTGGGGTCATACTTGACCACTATGAGGAACTCAGTCACTGTGATTGCTGCCACCAGCCACGCCTGCTGGCCAAGCTTCTTGTAAAACTTCCTGTAGGGAAGATTACAAAAGGTCTTATAAGGTGATATTGCTGGGAGGATGTTTTACTGTTTATAGGTAAGCTTGTGATGTGGGCAACACTCAAAATACACATTATACAACAACTAAATCCGACCAGGCAATCTGATTGGTCAACTAGACATTTAGAACGTGCTCAAATCAGCATGACAGCACACGCAGTCATTAGAGCACACCAGGCTCATCACTTAAAATATGACTCTGCCATTTCCATCAAAAACTGTTTTCTGAAACGTTTGTATTCATGAAAATAAATCAGTTACCATGGTGGAACACACAGAAACTCTTCAACATACAGTATTTATACAACACAATTTATTTTACAACACTCTGGAGTTAACTGTTCTTGGAAATGTTTGGATAACAGCAGCTGTGCAGGTGGCACGGCGCAATGATAAAATTAGCCTGCTACATGTGAATTCCGTGGGACGTCCAGGAGCTAAATCTGTCGATAGAATTTTGTTTTTCCCAGCAGATATCTTAGTACCAACAAGATTTAGCTAACAAAAGCAGTTTTGTGTTTATATGAACCGTATTTTAAACAGTTTGGGAAATCCCACAATTGCAAAGCTAACAGTAGCTCACATGACTGGCTGACTAAACAGGGACCAGCAATTGTCTCTGTTGCTAACAAGCTAACATTAGTTAGCTCAAGTTGGCTGGCTGACTAAACAGGGAGGCACTAGAAGTAGTCTCTGTTGCTATCTTTTTTATTTTGAGAGTGAATTGCCCCATAATATGAATACAGTTTGATTATAACTTTTATTTTGTTGGTAACATTGTTGTATAATAGCACTCGAGGGTGTGATTTAACGTCCTATTATTGGCACGTAAGTGATGCTTACACTTATGTGTGTGTAATATTGCTTAATTATATCATAGTAGTACTCAAGGTTACACAGCTGCCTAAAAAGCGTTCTATACTATATACTCTATATATTTAAAAGTACGCTTTCTGAAAGCAGCAGCAAACCAAGCCATGGACTGTTTTTGTTGGATTCGGTTAAGAAAAACCATTGGTATGACAACTGGGAACTTTCCTCAACGAAATGACCAAAATTGTTTGGCCTGCCCCTAGAGCTGGGCAATATATCGATATCGTGATATGACACTAGATATAGTCTTATTTTTGGATATCGTAATATGGCATAAGTGTTGTCTTTTCCTGGTTTTAAAGGCTGCATTACAGTAAAGTCATGTCATTTTCTGAACTTACCAGACTGTTGTAACTGTTCTATTATTTGCCTTTACCTACTTAGCCATTATTTCCACATTACTGATGATTATTTATCAAAAATCTCATTGTGTAAATATTTTGTGAAAGCACCAATAGTCAACTCTATAATATCGTTGCAGTATCAATATCGAGGTATTTGGTCAAAAACATCGTGACATTTGATTTTCTCCATATCGCCCAGCCCTACCTGCCCCCTCCACTGAAAACCAAACTGTTATCAATCGTTAGAGGCAATGCAATTGTGTTTGCATATTTGTCAGACAAATAGAAATGCTTGCTTTACGTAGGCGGATGTGATAAGAAGCTTACACTATCAGTGAGGTAAATATACTCACTCCCTAAGCTGCTCTGAGGGTTTCCCCAACAACAACAAGCTCACATGCAGCGCATACTGGTACATCTATTAGCACTGAACTAGAAATGTGTTCTAATGGCCTACAGAGATAACCAGCACAGACTGAACATCCATATACAATTATTGTCAGTGAAATGTCCCTTTACAGAACACTTTATGGGAATTATCTGCACTCTTAGAACATGTTTTTGACTATTCATTCCCTCACTGCAATGTAACTTATTGTTTTTTTTCTGACAGGGCTAAATGATTTGGGGAAAAAAAATCAAATTGCGATTTTTCTGCCTGATATTGCAATTACAATACGATTTGCGATTTGTTCTTAAAAGCTTAGCTTAAGTTCAATATTCACTATGTAACAAATATAACATGTCATGGAGCATTATAACATGAGACACCATCAAAACTGCTCTATGTTCTTATGCAAGGATGAGAACATACAGTAGATATGAATTGCCAGCAATAAGTTGCAATTTTAAGTAAGTAAGCAATTTGTCTTTGAATAAGCATGCGACATTGAACAGTCAAACAAACAGAACATTTATCACAAAAGCTAAAGTTATAATAATAATAAAAACAATTCCAATATAAAAAAATATCAGCACTGTAAACTGAAATTTCTGATATGCCTCAGTTCAATAGCAGCATCTACATATGGTACCTTCTGCGATCATGTTAAATAAAGTAATACAAAAAATAAATGAAAAATGCACTGAAAATAGCACTGTAAATAATCTGGGATATGTAATATTATTCCAGCATTTATCTTATGAAAAAACAGTAATAATAATAAGAATAATAAGAGGAATAAAAAAAATTTCAACTGAATATTGAATATTCGATTAATCGCGGTCTAATCGCATTCTTTCAAATCTCGATTTCAATTTTGAAACGATTAATCGTTCAGCCCTATTTCTGACATTTAAAAAGGTCAGCACCAAGTAGAGATGGGCGTATCGATCCTGTGGTATCGATAGATCGATATACTCACGCTACTCATTTGGCATTGATTTCCTTAAAAAAATATCGATATAAACTAAAAAATAATTGGGGGTGTATGCATCACTTTCAGCTGTTTTAGATTACTTACTTAAATTACTATGTGCCGGGACACCCCTGTACCTGGCGGCGTATTGAGCTGGCCCATGTCACGTGACAGGAGACGAGCGATTGAGCGTCCATGTGCGACACAGCCGACAGCGACACAGCCAAGGGCCTGAAAATGTGTATGTTTTTGTTCATATTTAATTTATTTCATTCATATTTATGTTATTTATTTTAATTTTAATTTTATTATGTATTAACCATAATATATTTTGTATAAATGGTCTGTATTTGTCTTGTGATTTGTCTTAAATGTAATAATATTTTTACTGACAAAAATTGCCAATAAGAAATGAACGGTATCGATATCGATGAAAATGCAAGAAAAAGTCGGTATCGTATCGAATCCTAAAAGTGTGGTATCGCCCATCCCTAGCACCAAGCACTTCAGTCAAACTTAGTATATACTGTACCACAAAAAGACATGAATAACAGCTACGTGGTGCACTCTTGAAAAGTAAATGCCAGCAAGTTCCTAATGCAACAGTCTGTTACAAATCAGTATTCCAGACACTGTATGCTTTTACTCACTCTACATGTGATCAACTTATGAACCCAACCAACCCCTGCACCCCCCAACCAGCCAACTTTACGTAGCTGCTACTCACGGGTCATCCATGAAGTCGTATATTTCCCTCATGGCTACGCCTCCTACATTGACAAAGAAGACCAGGCGGAGCAGCACTAGGTAGTGTTCAGGAGGCATCCACAACACACACTTCAGGTAGAAGGTGTTCAGCTCCGCCAGGAGGAACTGGGAAGGGAGGAGATAAAACAACACGTGTCTTAATTCAGGAGTAGGGCTGGGCGATATGGAGAAAATCAAATATCCTGATATTCTTGACCAAATACCTCGATATCAAAATTGCGCCGATACTGTAGGGTTGACTATTGGTGCTTTCACAAAATATTAACACATTAAGATTTTTGATAAATAATCCTCAGTAATGTGGACATAATGACGAAGTGGGTGAAGGCAAATAATAGAACTAGAACAGTCTGTTAAATGACATCAATTCACTGTAATGCAGCCTTTAAAACCAGGAGAAAACAATGCTTGTATCATATCACGATATTACGATATCCAAAGTTTAAGACGATATCTAGCCTCATATATCAATATTGATATACTATCGATATATTGCCCAGCCCTATTCAGGAGCACGGTAAATATGATAAATTGAAGATAACAGAATAGGACATTACTTATGTACTCCACCAATTATGCAAGGATATCTCCATGTGTGGGTAGTGACAAACATTTAGGTTTAGAAACTTAAGCAATGTGGACTGACTAATAATACAGAGTATGTTGAGGACATCTATGATGAGAGTAGTACAGGTTTAATTTTCACTATTTTTCATTGTATTGTAATATCTCTTGGTTGCCATTGTGACAAAAAGTCCCCTATTTTGATTTCAATAAAAAAACAGAATATTCCTTACCATAAAGATGATGCCCAACACCGCAAGCCAGCGACGAAGGTTTGAAGCAGGCTTCCACTCAAACTTCACCCAACTGTACGGAGTGAACTGGAATGCTATACGCTTAATCTTCCCCCTGGGAGAGGACACAGCAGAGAAACGGTTAGAAATAAACATTTCTAACACAGCAATGTTGGTACTTGTAATTAAAGAGGTAATATTACACCCCTAATTCACTTTTTTCAAAGGTCAACAAAGAAGTTCTGTCAAAAACTAGTTCATATCTTTAAATGTCAACATTATCCCTTATCTCTTATATCTGTCACACAATAGAGACAATACGTACAGAAGTTAGAAAAAAAGGAGCATCATTTAATTGTTGTGGTTTCAGTTATAAGAGTAGAGTTCTAATAGTGGGTTAATCACATTTTTTAATTAACCAAAATCTTGCTCGAGAAGAGCAGTTGTGTGTAGTGCAGTGAGTGTTAGGTCGTACTTGTATGTAGGAATGTTCCACAGGCCCTGCCACTGGTAGGGCTTCATTGACAACCAGCCCAGGGTCTTCATGCCACAGTAGATCCCCAGACCGTTACACACCAACACATCCATGATCCACTAGATAAACATAACAATTTTATAAAAGGGTAATAAAAAAAGGTCTAGTAATGCCTACACAACTGGGATCCTACACAAATTTGTTAGATTAGACCTTTTCTTAGGACGTGTGGGTGTGTACAGATCTCCCTGACTCTCCTATTAGTTTTGTTGTAAATTAGGAGGGAAAACTCACACTTCAGCATTCTTTTAAGACTATGGTGTTTGGTGACATTGGTGAGAAAAAATCCCGGCACAGCTCCTCATACCTTAAACCTGACAAAATGTTTGTCAGACAGAATGAAATGAAAACATCAATGTGTGTGTGTGCCAGGCCTTGTTTTTAATGTTCGTCACCAGAATTGTTTCTCTGTCTATTAAAATTATATATATTTACATGCTATTATGTATAGTATGTAATGTCAGTTATTAGTGTGTAATAACTTCAGAAACTGCCCTTACTTTATTTTGACGCAGTCTACCTCATATGTTTTTACAGTCAACAATGTATCCTTACATAATATCCCCACTATTTGTCTGTTTACATTCTATCACGTTGCTCTATTGCGTTTACATGGTGTTCATATGATTCAAAAGATTCTTATCATACAAACAAATGACCACTTAATTGCTACCATGAATCTCAACAGCAGCTTGAATACTGAACAAGCAGGCATTAAAAAAAAAGGATGTGGCACAGTGCTACGCACCAACAAATGACAGCAACGATGAAAATAAGGATGACTTTTATAACAGCCTGCAGAACATCCTGAAACATCTAAAAAGAAAAGACATCAGCCTCCTTATGGGAGATTTCAATGCAAAGACAGGAAGAGACAACATAGGCTACGAAGAAATGACGGGCAAGCAGCGTTTAGGAGAGATAAGTAAGAATGGAGAGAGATTCACGGACACCTGCGCCCTGAACAATCTAGTCATCGGAGGAAGTGTCTTTCCACACAAGAGGATCCAAAAGGAGTCCTGGATATCACCAGATGGTGTGACCGAGAACCAAATGGACACTTCTGTATTACCAGGAAATTAAGGAGATCATCACTGCAGGACCTACGAGTGAGGAGAGGCGCAGACACAGCATCTGATCACCACCTGCTAGTCGCCACACTGAAGCTAAACTAAAGAAGCAATGGATGGAAACAACAACAAAGAGACAGAAGTTTAACATCTGCCTTTTGAAAGACACAAAAAAAGAGTACATGCTGAATTTGAAGAACAGATTCCATGTACTACAAGAACTAAGCAGCAAAGAAGATATGCAAGACAAATGGGACAAGACCATCACAACAACATGAAAGAAAGTAATAGGACTAAAGAAGCACCAGCAGAAAGAGTGGATATCAGCAGAAACGCTATGCAAGATAGAAGAGGAGGAGACAGAAGAAGGCAGCGATTAACAGTCATACAAAGGCAACCAAGGCAAAAGTTCAACAAGAATACACAGGAATCAACAGAAAGACAAAGAAAAATGTGCCAAGAAGGACAGGAGAAACTACACTGACAGCCTGGCTAAAGAAGCAAAAGGCAGCAGTAAAAGGAAAACATGAAAGAACTGTATGACACCACCAAGAACACACAATGGTATCCCAGAAAATGTGGTCAACATGATCAGGAACCCCGACAAAAGGGATGACCTGCAGAGTAATCCATGGTAATATCCGTGGAGGACAACTCACTTGGAGAAGACTGGTGTTACACAAGGCTGTATACGGTCCCCATTCCTCTTCCCCCTGGTTAATAATAATAATAATAATAATAATAATAATAATAATAAAGACCAGAAACCTTTGCTTACTTCGGCAGTGTCACTGCCAACAGGGTGGCACGGATGCAGAAGTCAGAGCCAGAATCGGCAAGGCAAGGGCTGCATCCATCCAGCTGAAGAACATTTGGAGCTCCAAAGAAATCAGAGAGCGGGCAAAGCTCAGACTTTTTAGCTCTAACATTAAGCCTATACTACTTTATCGATCAGAGATGTTGAGGACAACAAGGAACACAATGACCAAGGCACAAACATTCATCAACAGCTGCCTGAGGCGGATCTTGAGGATCCACTGGCCAGATACCATCAGCAACAATCTCTGGCAGAGAATGGGCCAACAACCAGTGAGAGAAGAGATCAAGAGAAGAAGATGGGGATGGCTTGGCCACACATTCCAGAAACAAAACCAAGCACCACCAGGCAGGCCCTCAGATGGAACCCTCAAGGCACAAGAAAGAGAGGATGGCCCAGGAACACCTGATGAAGGGACCTCGAGACAGACATCAAGCAGAGCGAGGTGACATGGAAACGGCTGGAAAGAACAGCTCAGCACAGCCTGTGCTCCATGAAAAAGGAGCGATAGGCGTAATGAATGAAATGAGCAGGCATCAGATACCAGGATACCAAAAAATCACAATGCTTCCTCAACTCTTCATGTAGGACACTGCTCCACATTATACTTACTTACCAGTCACTGTACTGCAGAGCAACAGCTCAGAAGTACAGTGACCTTTGAAAACTTAAAAATTCAGCCCATGGTGAGGAGTTTACCAATGTGTCCTGCTGAATAGCTGGTGAAAAAATAGAGGAGGAAGGTCTGCTCCTCAGATCTCTGCAGTGTAAATGGAGACAGCTAGCTAGACCATCTGTCCAATCTTTTTCTGTTGCACGACTAAAACAACTTTTAAACGTACACGTTCCACCAAAACATGTTCCTTCCCCAAGGCTATTTTGCAGAGGCACCGTTGCTCCGTCCGGTGCTTAGCGCCACCCAAGATGATTGTGATTGGTTTAAAGAAATGCCAATAAACCAGAGCACGGTTTTCTCCCATCCAGGAATGCTGTGTGGACTCACCAGACCCTCCTCCGCAGCGCTGTGGAGGAAGGTCTGGCAATGCGAGACTACCTTCACCCCAATCCTCTGATGTCTGCAACTGGTCAACAATATCATGCAACTATGTTTTTTGTTTACTTTTACAATTATTTTGTATAACTCTGTAAACTACAAGCCATGACTGTTCTCACGGTGACTCACAAGAATTTCCATCTGATGTCGACACATTTGAACACACCTGAACACCTGGAGTCACACACTGACTATACTGGTCTTTGTTCACTGCAGCATATTCATATTTAACACCATTCTGAAGGCACACCTGTTGATTCTTAGGTAAGCAAAGGTGAGGAGCAATAATATGTGTACATACATGGTCCCACCAGCACTCTGAGAAGTTAGGTAACTGGTGCTCCAGGCTGTATTCCAGGAACTCAAACATGACACTGATGATCATACACATCCACCAATCCCGAATCATCAGAGTCTGAGGGAAAAAAAGAGAGCAAAAGGGGAGGATGAGTAGGAGGAGATGAATGGTGTGGAGTGGGAGGAGGTCAGCAGGATACCATAGAAATAAACTTAACATTTAGAGAGTCTAGTTAGAGACTCTCTTTTAGACTCTCTGAAGCTATTTTTGTTGTTTTGATGTCACATGCTCAACTGCTTTTATGATGCAGCAACTGAAAATTATTTTGTTTAGATTGACTAGTTGAAAATCAGACAGGCCGTTCTTTAAACCATCATTGGACAATAACATTATAGTTGAAGTCAATGAATGCACACAGGTGTATAGTTCGTGTTAAAGCTTTAGTGCTTAACTTTTTGATATTAATAAATGTCCGTTACATTCAAGATCGTGCGTGATTACGTAAGGCTTGTATCATGTGGACGCGCCGACAGTTTTGTTGTCATTACTTAGAATACCTAATGGAGGGGGTGACAGAAACTACGCACTATAGCTTTAAGTCTACTTCCATACATACCTTGATATACCATCCCAGGAAGTGAGCTGGAACAAAGCCATCCATCTTGTCCTAAAGAGACAAACAAACATGTACATTTAACAAGATTCAGATTCAAGTCAGTCCTAACACACAATATAACAGGCATGTTTCACTATTTTCTGACATTTTATAGACCAAACGATTAATTGATAAAATAATCAACGGATTAATCATGAATGAATATAATACTTAGTTGCAGCCCTACTCTTAACTACAATTATCTGTAGTATATATTCTCATTAAGTACCACATCTATTCATATTAGTACCAACCGGAAATGACCACAGGGAGTACTGGGTCATTGAACAGGACAAAACTTGGCTGGGCATCATAAAGCATGGAAATAAAATACATCCCAAACCAGTTTCCCACTGTGTTTTCTTTTTAAACAGCATAGTTCAACCACATAGCATTTGTATTCATTTCTTTCTGCCTAATTATTTAGCACATTTTAGTTTTTTTTGTTTTTTTTTTAATCTTCTTTTAGCTACAAGTCCAAAATAGTCTACAATTCCAAATCTATTTAATTTTTTCTAAATATGTGGTCATAATTTGACATTTTAAAAAGGTTATTCACATAAGTTGGCTGTAATTTAGTGGAGGATGTGGTGAGTTTGACCCACTCTCATAGACTGAAATCAGGCCAACAGTAGAGATGGGGTCTGGGTCATCGTGGCAGCAGCAGCAGACTGCCTCCCCAGGGGGGAAGATGGCCTGGTTCTACTGACGGGCTATAACCTGCACCAGACACAAGCCTCTGGAGCCAGTCAGCACACAGCCACACTAACTATGAGTTTGTGTGGCTGTGTATGAGAGAGAAAGAGTGAGAAAACGTAAAGGAGAAAGGGGCAGGGAGGGAGAACTAGTGTCAAACGGAAAATGAGTGTGTGAATGGATGAGGGAAAGAAACAGACTCCTTTAGGCTGCCACACTATTTGAGATCTGGGTCATTTCCTTATTAATAATAATAATAATTGAGGGCAAACCGTATCATAATATAAATAACAGGACCAATTCAGAAATGTCACTTCTTGGAAAGTGGCTTGTTACTTGCCCGGGAGTTTTCAGCTTTCAATATGAGAATGAATGGTACTGCATATTCAAAATATGTTTTTAACTGAATAGCATAGCTTTTGCCCCCAATGAAACATATTCACTATTAAATGAGTCATACGACCGTTCATAACTTTAAAAAAGGTCTTACCCAGATGTTGTGGAATGGGTCGGTGGTGTTGCCTGGGTCGTAAATGAGGCAGTTTCCTCCATAGTCCCGCTCAGGGAGCGGTACCCCAAGCTTGGGGTCAATGTACTTCATGAACTGCCGTCCATCATGCACTGTCTGGATAACACGGTGAGAAAACGTATTAAAAAATATCAGTGCTTATTCTCCCTGAAAAGGAGCTTTTATGGAGACATAGAGCCATATCGAGACTGAAAGGTGTATGTTGCAATGCGACTTTCCACCACTGATTATAGAAAATGGACATATTCGGAATATGGAAATAAATAAACTGTAATTGTAATTATACATAAATCATATTGTCAATAGCTCCAAACAACCATAACAATTTCCACCAAAAAAAGCAAAAATAATTTTATAATAATAAATAAGTTTTCATTGCATATCATATACTGTATTTGCACAAAATGTAAAAATAAATATTTATTAAATAACAAATATACATTATCTCTTCAATCTTTTTTTCATATTGAAGTTGTGAAACTGGGAACTCACGTCATGTTCTTTTGAAAGTTCCTTTTTTATTTGCTTCTGTGAATTTTACATCTTTGTGGCACATTACAGTTTTTAAAGGGGGGATTTTACCAAGCTCTAATTTAAATTTTCCTTGCATGAGTAAAGAAAGTAAATTGCTTAAGTGTTTAAACTTTCTTTTAACAGTGTCAGGTTGTGTGTCTCCTAAAGAATCTATCTCAACTTTTAGCCACAGGCCGCTGCATTTTTTTCCCGGCTCCCCCCTGCTTCGCCAACTTTCGTCTTTAACAAGATACAGTTTGCCAGCTGTAAAGCATTTCTATTTTTTAAGGGTCTGACTCAGTGACATTTTAATTAAACCAGAAGAATGCAAAAAGGCTTCCATGGTTCCAGATGTGGGAGGATCAAAGCAGAGAAAATAGCAGAGATTGGAGGACTCTGAACAAAATCCTATATTTTGGCCGGTGTTAAGTCCTGGTTTTATGAGGCCTGTATGCACTCTTCTACATGCTTTTTCAGGATGTAGCTACTATGCTTTGGTTTGTGGACAAAAATCGTTGATTTAAACCAAAAGGTCAAAATTGACTGTTTTGTCACTGTTTGAGTTCTGCTGCCTTGTTCTGGGGGCGGAAACTGCACATTACCAAAATGGTTCATAACAACACCAGAGGAAGACAAGCATGTGCTGTAAGTGACATACTTACTTGTGTGCATCTGATTGCTATACATTTTTTCCTACAGCAATGAATGTTTTAATGTGAGTGTTTCAGCACATCAAGGCATCAATATTATTAGCAGCACACTAGTCTGGATCAACGGAAGTACATTTCCAGGATAAATGACTGACATCGTGCTGCATGTCCCTCCGCTTCCGCTCTCTATGTGTTGCCTTTCTCAAACTGTTCGCTTTGAAAAAACAACTACAGACTTCAAGCTAGCAAAGAAGAAAATTGGATTGTGCAATAAGACAGGCCTGCTTGGTTCTTTCGGGGGAATGATTGTAAAGATTTACAAAGAATACGTTTACGGCATTAACTATCTAACTGGGATGTTTTGGGACCGATTGGCGGGGATTTGCTATCATACCTGCAAACTCAGAAGGGCTGAAAAAAGGTGATATATATATATATATATATATATATATATATATATATATATTTTTTTTTTTTTTTTTAAAAAGGAGCACAAAACAACAGTCGGCGACATTAAAGAACGGCTTGTTTATTGCTAAGGCCACAGGGTCAAAATTAAATGATTTATTAAAAATGTAATAACAATAACTTATAACAATAACTTATTTCACCAGTAAATTGCTGTTAAACGACAAAAACAACCACTGGATGGGAAAAGGGTATTTTACAATAACTTTGAATGCAGCACAAGGCTGGCGAGGCGAGTTTCAAGTGAACACAACATTTAGCCGAAAAGCGACTAGTTTGCAGGTATGTGCTATGAACAAAATACACAAGATGTTATACTGGTAAGAGCAAATTACGTTTAACCATGTATCCAGCTAATTTAAATAGCTCACGTTATTGTATTGTGTGAACAGTTAACTTCATTTTATATTGCATGTGGCGGTTTCTTTTGCGGGGGGTGCAAATGTTCCATCAAAACAAGTTCCTTCCCAAGACTATTTTGCAAAGCCACCGTTGCTGCATCTGGAGATTGGTTTAAGGAAATGCAATCAACTCAGAGCTTCTTTTTTTTCTCCTATCCTAGAATGTATGTGTGGTGTAGCCAGACCTTACTCCACAGCGCTGTGGAGTAAGGTCTGGCAATGCGAGACTAGCAGCACACCAACCTGGAACAGGATGAAGATGAGGAACAGCTCGTAGACGACAGTGACACAAAGCCAGAACCTCCAGTAAGCTATACACAGAGAGAGAGAGAGAGAGAGAGAGAGAGAGAGAGAGAGAGAGAGAGAGAGAGAGAGAGAGAGAGAGAGGGGGAGAGTTGTAACAACAAGTTACACTGGACATCAATGTGTCACTTCTAAGAAAAAAAATAAAACTTGTTGGATGACATCTGGGAATTCATATGACTTCAGTTTTAGGGTATCTGTTGTTTAAAGGGGTAAAGATTACATACATTATATAGGCTGAATAGATGATGATGAATGATGGTTTACTTTGTGTTGAGTACCATTATGTCTGTCTCAGTCACAAAGACCTTGGTGACAATCCTATTTAATATTGTAGAATTTCCCTGAATCATGTCATTGTTAGTTAGTACTCAATACATTAATTATAGTGTGTGTGTTTTCTATCACCAAGAGTACAGTCAAATTCAGTAACAATTTAGTACTACAGTCACTAGGGTTTTTATCGGTACCGTGAAGTTTTAAAAAGTGGAACCACACTTGCAACCGCTTTATCGGCACTCTGTGACTTAAACAAAACTGCAGACACGAAGTAGTTTGCTCTGTCTGCACCTCTGCGTGTGAGAGGACAGAGAAGCTCGCTCTCAGGAACTGAAATTTGGCACCGTTTGCTTTAACGTGAATCGGCCTTCGGTAGTACCAACGTAATATGGTCGGCACCCAAAACAGTACAGAGCTCAGTACCCAACCCTAACAGTCACATGGATTGCAACAGATAGTCTGTCTTCCTTTCAAGTTCAGCTTCATCAGTAGATTTGTTTAAATAGGCACGTGGAAGGACTACTTGTGGCTGTGGTAAGAGCTTGAAGCTATCTTGTGATAAACAACCCACAAATGGATTAAATTCAATGGTCACTGCTATAGTAATTTCTTGTAAATCTATGTGTATAAGCTCAGTTGGCTGTGACACTCCCAGCCAGACCTGGTTGTGAATCTAAAAGTCCCTCTGGGTCTTTTCCCAGGCTATAAACCTGTCAACAGAACTGCAACACAACAAATGAACCTACTTGGCTGGCTCAACAGGTCAGGTAATATGACGCAGTCAGTTAATACACACACACACACAGAAACGAAAAAAAAAAACCTTGTCTTTCAATCCACAAAAGCAAAGGGCAAGAAGGAACAAGTAATGCAACAACAGCAGCCCAAATTCTTGTGTGGGTCTCCATCTGACCTCCACACTATGTTCCTTCTGGAGTTAGTAGGAAACATGTTGTGTAATAGATAAGATGAGTCTTTTGCGTGACTGACCTGGTTAAAAACTTAAATAGCAAACTACTTTAATGAACTGCACCGTTTAAATAGAAGTATTCCTTTTTTAGGGTGCAGCTGATTTTTCTACTATATTTACTGCCTCATAGTTGTATGCCTCTCAAGAATTCACTGTGGCCTTGGTATAATGCCATGTAATGCCAACTATCATTTTTATCTATTCATTTTAACCTTTTTACTTATCAAGGAAAACTTATACCTCGAAGGGATCCCTGGAGAAATTCCATAAAGTGTGGCAACCATTCCTGGACTATTATAACAATGTCTATACTTTACACAATGTCACTTGATGCCTATCTGTGCCTATTCTAATACAAATATCTAACACTGCCTTTATTTTCATTTAATTTTGTATCCATAGTACATTATTGATATAAGCACAGCATTTTATGCCTCTGTATATTTATATTTACATGGTGGTACTTTTTTTGTCTGTCTGCGCTCGCCAGTCTCCTGGGAGGGAAGGGTGGATGTTGTGGGATGATTGTTTGTGTTTGTGTTTCTTGTTTGTTCTGAAGATACCAGTAATAATAATTGAATAATAATCAAGGAAAACTAATTTGACATATTCTGGATATTGTTCAAAGTAGAATAAAACAGCTCTGCAAAAGCTCAACCTACTCAAATTCTTTAAAAATTGAACCTGCATTGCTCAAGACGTGTGCTGAAAAAGACATCATTGCTTTGACTGAGATACATGGAATGAAGAAGATTAAATGTTGCCATAAAACTGGGAAAATCAGTTTTGGACTGTTCCATTCTTACCTGGATGTGGTCTGGTGAAGGGCCCATCTTTGGCTTGTGTCACTCCAAAACAGAGGAACACCAGAATGCTTGCCACAATCCCCCTACAGGACCACAATTAGAAACGCAGAAAAATGCAATTTGTGGTTGTGTTTTACTATACTAATATTAACATAGACGAATCTGGCAGGTGATTTAAGTGTTGC
Organism: Sander lucioperca; assembly: GCF_008315115.2. Taxonomy (NCBI): domain Eukaryota; kingdom Metazoa; phylum Chordata; class Actinopteri; order Perciformes; family Percidae; genus Sander; species Sander lucioperca. The sequence continues at coordinate 5,348,040 of NC_050179.1, read as the reverse complement.
GCTCTCAAGAGCAGCTGCCATTACTGCAGTGGCAAAGTGGAACTCAATATATTTACGCTGACAGTGAAGGCAGAGATGTTTGATCTAATCATAGTGACATGACAGATGAAGTAGTCTGTGTTTGAGTTTATGTTTTGTAGATTATAACATTAATTTAAGGGAATTCTATATTTTCAACATACAGTACAACCTGTTCTACAGGATCTAATGGACAGATTTCTTGGCAAAAGTGAAATATATGCAGGTTTACAAGAGAGCTGCCAATGGCGGCTTGTCAACGTCCCCCTGCAACCCAGAGCCGTGTATATAATTATACACATAATACTAGGGCTGTCCTCGACTAAAGAAATTCTTAGTCGACTAACACTTATATGATTTTGTCGATTAATCGATTAGTTGATGTAATCGACAGAGCTGTGCTCTTTGAGAGGTGGTTAAGACTAGAAAAGCACAATATAAATGTAGTTAATTAACCATCTGTAAAACTGACTTTCTCCACAATTAATCCTGCAAAAGCACCACTTTAAATCTTGTGTTTACCAGAAATGTGCTCATAAGTTTCTTGGAAATGAGTAATTAAGCATGAATAAGCATAAAAAATGACTCATCAACTAAAGAAATCTTAGTCGACTAAGACCAAAACGACCGATTAGTCGACTAATCGACTAAGAGGTGGCAGCCCTACATAATACGCCATTTTTTCTGTGTCAGTGGTGGTCTTAACATAGGTACAAAGAGCAGGATGGGGAAAGTAATGGGGCAGAATTTTATTTGGTGACCTGTTTTAGCAGCTGACTATTGACAATTACTCCCCCATTACAAATGTCTGTGTTTGCTAAGAGATGAGGCCAATCTGAACTTGCTGCTGTCAGGTTGTGTTGCCTTTAACTTATGGTAAAGATCTGAAAAACAGGAGACCAGGCAAGGACATGGCTGTGTGTGTGTGTGTGTGTGTGTGTGTGTGTGTGTGTGTACTCCTCGGCTGAGAAGAAGCTCTAGGGTCTTAGGGCCCATTCAGACTAGAAAAAGCTGTGCGGCAGAGTGTCACTTAAACGGCCCATTAGTGTAATATCCTGTTGTGTTATTTAACCTCCCTATGTTGCCCAAGTAGACTTTATATTTCACAATTATTGTTTTCCGTCAGATTGTTTATAGATTTCCGACTGCACATAAAGGCAAAAAAAAGAGATGGGAGGGACTGTGCTTTGTTGTTGAACGAAACGGTCAGCTGTTACACAAACTCCTGGGCAGTTAAGTGCTTGTGTTTCGGTTTTTCCCCTCATAGTTTTTTTTTTACTTTTTGTGGCAGTGATAGATGGTGTTTACTGTTTACTTTATGAGACTCTGACACCGCCTCAAAACTGACTGCCAAGTCTAATCGCCGGTTACATGATTGGCCACCGCAGGGTGACGTCAGGTTGTGTGTCTCCAAAAGTTGAATCTGTCTCAACTTTTCGCTACAGGCCGCTGCGGGTTTTTTTAACGGCTCCCCCCTGCGTCCCCTACTTTCGCAGCCTAAACACACTACCCTCATTCAAAATAAATGGGAAGACCTGCATTTTTGCGGGAACGTCTGATGACCGACGCAGTGAGTGTGAACACAGCCTTATCCCTATGGGCTAGAGTGGGCTGACTGCAGCAAATCCTGTTAAGAACAATCCCACGATCCCTTACAGACACCAACATACACACAAACACAACCTACAATCACATAATTTATGCAGCTTGCTTGTGCTTGGCCTGCCATGAACTTTCCATTTAAACTCCCACACACAGCCACACCAGCAAAGTAATCTTTAAAAATTGCGGTTCATTATCATAAGGAACCTTTTTTCCAGACATTTAGTTCACATGACCCAATAAACAAAGCTGCCTTTTTCTGTATCAAGCAAGCCTCCAAACTCTTATCAGAGCCAAGTCGTGAGTTGATAGAACAGAGAGAAGCTTAGACAACGGTCATCAGACTAGCGTGAATCAGACGTCAACTCCTGACCAACATGAGGAAGACAAGTCAGCCCATGTAAGCAAATCTAGGTCAGTTAAAAAAAACAGGACCACTTCAGTTGTGATATTAGGTGCCCAGTATAATATGTCAAAACTAACTTAGAACAAACTGATGTAATGTTATGGTGCTTAACCATAGAGTGATGTTAGAACACTATGACATTCGGGCACATTTCTGATCGGAATCGATTTATTTCAATGTAATACTGTAATCAGTGGATTTGCTCGTGTAAATTTCTTCGCATTAGAGTTCAACTTTGGTGAACTTTGACACACAAACTGTACTTTGACAAACTATTGCACCAGGTTGACGAAACAGAGAGAACCAGTAGGTTCAAAATAAAAACGAAAACCATCTAATTCTATAAAATTCTAAAAGCAACGCCACTAGAGCTTTCCTCTCCAATAAACATTTTGCCACAAACAAAACTAGCCATAACCAACAGAAGCAATTGCATGACCCACAAGTTTGTGGACTTTTGTCAAGCCTATGAAAAACACATAAGGTGGTTATTCATTTGCAGTTTTCAGGGAAACGTAGTCTAGTCAGCTTTCAGTACCACCAACTTCAGTATGCCACTTTTTGGTATGACTGGGCACTAATAAGGGAAACCAGATCACACCTCAGTCATTTTGCTTTTATCCAAGTCTCTATGATTCAGTAAATGTAATGTACTGTGTTGCATATTGTCTGCATAAAAGCCACTCACTAAATCTTAATCTAATCAAATGGTTACTGGACATTCATGCTATTCCTTTTCATGGTCATCAGAGTTAGATTTTTCTGTGAAAAGCAGTGACGTCAACAGAGGGCCAGCTGGGTTCAAGGTGAAAGCTGCTGAAGAAGGAAGTGATTCAATTTGAATTGATGAATTCTGCATCTCATCCATGTTGCTGTGGCGGTTTGTCTTCATGCCAAATGGTGTTTAAGGTGAGATCAAAATGGTGGTGCTCACTGGCTGGTTTTGTTATGTGACCTATTCATCGGGCATTGAATGAATGTGACATGACCCACAAAAGATTGACACACACACACACACACACACACACACACACACAAACAGACACAAACAGACACAAACAGACACACTATTGGCTTGTTCCTTAAATTTCACACACAAAGAGGCACCTCATTTGTAATCTGCTGGCTCCTCGGTACTGAACACTACACAAAGACCAAGTGGTGGTCAATGTCTGGTTATAAGGGGCAGTAATACAAATCTAAATCTAAATCCAGGATGGCTCAACATTAAGGACCAAAATTAGAATAAACCTTTAATATTTCAGTGATGCTGGTTACTAATAAAACAAGTTTCCCCTCATGATAAACTGCTGCCAAAATTATTATTTCAAACTTCAGTCCAATCAACAAGCCTCAGTGGATTAAGTGGATTTTCTCAGCCAGCTGGTTCCTGTTTTGGCTTTAAGCTCACTGAGGAAGTGACGATTACAGCCTACTGACCTCTTAGTGTTGTAGGCCGTGTCCTGGGGGGTTTCTTCCAACAGCGTGACGTAGACCAGAGCACAGGTCAGAATGAACAGCACGGTCACAGTATGGGCTCGCCTGCAGAGAAAGAGGTAGAGTAGGGACAGAGAGAGGGATATTAATAACATTTGTAAAGAGGAAAATTCAATAAAAGCCACCGGAGGAGAGAAACAAATATCCGAGGTCACCAAAGGAGAATGTTTAGCAATATTTAATGCACTAATTTGAGCTGAGAAAACATCGGTGATTGCTAAACAAAGTGTCTTAATAAAGCTTTTAGACATCCTGTGCATGTGACAGAAAAAGCTTTGGCTCTAATAATCCAAAGTAAATATAATGAAGGGAGTGAGGGAGAGGAACATACACACTGAGGTATGGATTTTCAGTCAGTTTGACATTTTCTGTCACTTAAAGGAACACGCCGACTTATTGGGACTTTATCTTATTCACCGTATCCCCCAGAGTTAGATAAGTCCATACATACCCTTCTCCTCTCCGTGCGTGTTGTAACTGTCAGACGGCTCCACCGGTAGCTTAGCCTAGCACGGATCCTGAAGGTAATCGGTTCCAACTAGCCTACTGCTCCGAATAAGTGACAAAATAACGGCAACATGTTCCTATTTACATGTTGTGATTTGTATAGTCACAGCATGTACAAATAACAAAGTCACATGAGACACAGCCATCTTCTAACCGTATATAAACTGGGAACTATATTCTCAGAAAGGCAAAGCATTGCTACTCTCTGCTCGGGGCTCAGGTGCTGCAAGCATATCACTCCGCCCAAGTAGCAGAAGTAGCACTGCTTCGCCTTTCTGAGAATATAGTTCCCAGTTTGTATACGGTTAGAAGATGGCTGTGTCTCATGTGACCTTGTTATTTGTACATGCTGTGACTATACAAATCACAACATGTAAATAGGAACATGTTGCCGTTATTTTGTCACTTATTCAGACTTATTGGGAGCAGTAGGCTAGTTGGAACCGATTACCTTCAGGATCTGTGCTAGGCTAAGCTACCGGTGGGGTCGTCGGACAGAGTTACAACACGCACGGAGATGAGAAGGGTATGTATGGACTTATCTAACTCTGGGGGATACGGTGAATAAGATAAAGTCCCAATAAGTCGGCGTGTTCCTTTAAATGGACGAATAGAAGTCAAAAATAGCTTTTGGGGACAGTGAAAACCTCAGCAGGGAGTATCTGGCCTGTTAAATTTATAATAAGTACACTTTTGGGAGACACTTTGAACTTGAGTTTGAAGGCCATGATGTTGGCCATAGGCTCATATCTCCCTTATCACCAGACAGCGGGGAACAAACCTTGGCCTTTGTCGTACGACAGTTACACACCATAGTGGTTCAGATACATCCACGCTATCCATGGGGTTTATCTCAACTCAAGGGGCAAAGTTTTATTTGTCCACTTACTGATAGAAGTCACAGGAAATGCAGCATGCAAAGGATAACCCCAAGAATTCTCAATTAGAAAGAGCGGAAATAATAACTTTTTTTTTATGATATTTGGCAAGCTGACAAGGACATAAAGGCAAGATAATTTATAGAAATAGTGTATGGTGGGAGCAATGGCAGAGTCAGTTTAAGGTTTAATATACTCGGGATGATTAGATTGATCAGACAGCCATTGAAATCTGACATTTATTGTTATCTGGGCTGTGGCCACAGCAATCCCAGGGGTAGGGATCAGGGCCGATCAAAGCACTTTTTAACGCCTGACCTATTGCCTATTATGTGTTGTTGCTGAGTGTAGCCTAGCTGTTGAAAAGGCTCCATGGTGCTGCTCAGTTAAAACACTGACACCAAACAGCATTGTGAGCGAGTGACCTGCAGGCTCACTGTGAAGCTCACCGTGAAGTAAATAATCAGCAGCCAGCAGTGTCAATCAACCCTAATGATACGACAACGTGCACTTATGAGTATTGTGAGCAGTGCCGCTTCAGGTAAAGACAAATATAAAGCAATTTTGCTTGAATTTTAGCAACATGTTGCAGATGCACTTCAGTGTTTTGTTTCACTATACAGCACCAAACAACAGACAAAGTTAAAGAGTGGCTCTGTCATTCCCACTCTGGGCCCTGATTGCCTGTCCTCGCACTATGGAACTTTAGCGAGCGGTTACATTCTCCCGGGAGAAGTGCGTAACGTTTTACAGCACTACCACTGATTTTTGTGATTTATAGTTTCCTGATGGAAAATTACTTGTTGCTAAAGTAAGGCTAACCGCTAACTGTAGCTGCCGTCAAAGCTGTCGACTTGCAAGTTTTTTATTATTAGTAATGTAATCATAAGTAATGCACCTGTACAGCGGTTGTTATTATTATATGGCTTATTTACAACAGCAGTGTAGAAGTGAATTACACTGTGGAATGGTGGTGTGGTGTGACCAATACATGTTATGAGCTAGACATTTTACAGTTGCAAATTAAATTTGTTTGTGCTCTCTTGTGGACAAACTGCAATGAACAATGGCTTCTAAATTACCTGAAACATATCTCTCTGTCCTGCAATTTCTTGTTACTTTTCAACCAACATATACAGATATACCTGTGATAAGCTAAAATCAGACGACAATATCAGTGATGCTGCGATCTTGGTCAGGCTCTGGTTAAGACACCAAAACAGAGCTAAAACGGATTGTGCATATTGGACCTGCATTCGTCAGGTGGCCAGAAACACAGCAACATTTGGAGGCTCAGCAGCTGACCATGAACAGTCAGACAACATTTGTTTGCTAACGAGTAAGCCTGAACAACTTTTAAACATGACCGTATGTGGTGGCAGTATATTTCGCAGCTTGTGTGGATGTTGTTTTCCCCCCAGAGGCCAAAAAAACTATGAATACAGATTTTTACGATAAACACAGCAAGTGTAGTTTATTCCTATCAACTCATCACACTAGCAATGCATAATTGAAACCATGTCCCCGAGCATGCTCAGTGACATTTGATTGACACAGCTCTCCCGAGATTGACACTGCAGTAAGTAAATTGTAACCTGGTTCAACAGTATGGCTCTTTTATGTGTTTTTAATACTTTTGGGACAGCAATAAAGGTCAATGGAACAGAGGCATTAGCTGTATCAGACTGTAGCTACACGAGCAATGGTCACTTCAGGGGACTTGGTAATAAAAAGATAACACAACACTACCACCTCTGCCAGCCCTTTGGCTCAGAGTCTGTCACGGAGACGGCACGCCAGGTGCCATTAGCATTTTCTCCCTGTTCCTTCTCCTTATCCAAGGGATTGGCAGGAGATACAGGGGAGGGCCTGGCTTCTCTCTTGCCTAACAACCACACAACACCACCGGGAGTGAAAAGACACAGCAGAAATATCAGCCTGGTGCAACTGAGAGGCAGACTAAGATTAGAGCAAAATGTACCACCAAGATTGAGGTTGAACATCAAGATAAAACAAGCTACGGGTTTAAGACAGAGCATGCAGAAATAGCCTAATGTTGTCCGGCAGGGTTGAAAAATGCTGGACAAATACAGTTTGTGACTTTACTAAGCTAAAAAATGTGACTTTTATTTAATAGGACATGATCGATTGTCACTTTCATGTTTTTGCAGCCTCTGGTTTCGATGATCTCAATTAGGTATAAATCACAGGGTCACTGGCCTTGTGGCATCCTGGTATGAGCTCAATTTTCTTTCAAGTGGTGTTACTACCCTACTTGAAGAGTTCTTCTCCTAAAATACATTTGAAAACAAAACCTTTTCAAGACACTGTCAGTAGTCAGTATACACAAAGCCTTCTCAGAAGCCTCTTAGAACTGAAATGCGTGGGCAGCAATGCTATTTAAGGAAACATCAAAAGTGGTGTGCCAGCAAAAAATGTTGTTTCATCAGGCTGACTTCTAGTCTGGCTATCACCAGACCAAACTCAATCTTTTAAGATTGAACATTAGTCTGGGGAGTCTGCTCTGTATTTTCTACTTCACAAGAGGCGTGATCAACGGGCATAGTTCAAATGACTGTGTAAGCAATTGGATAGTCCTTCAACTAGGGCTGCCCCCTCTTAGTCGATTAGTCGACTAATCGGTCGTTTTGGTCTTAGTCAACTAAGATTTCTTTAGTTGATTAGTCATGTTTTATGCTTTTTTCATGCTGAATGACTTATTTCCAAGAACGTACGAGCACATCTCTGGTAAACACAAGAATTAAAGTGGTGCTTTTGCATGACTCTTTGCAGAGAAACTCAGATTTACAGATCTGTCGATTAAATCAACTAATCGATTAGTCGATACAACTGAATGAGTGTTAGTCGACTAAGAATTTCTTCAATCGAGCACAGCCCTACCTTCAACCAATCAGACCAACGATCCGGGTGACATAGCAGCGACAGCGGCATCAATGGGTTGCTGCGCTTCGATGGCCATCATGTTGAATGTAAACAAAAAGCTGCTTGGTTGCTTCTCTGTCGTCATCGTGTTAAACCCGGCAATAGCGCGCCAGGTGGTTAAGACAGTTTGTTATTGGTCTCCGCAAAAAAAAAAAAAAACGGAAGCAGGATAGATAAACATACAGGTTTCCAGCCTGAGCTGCAGGGCGAAATCAAATCGCCGGCAGATCGGGCTGGGTTTATCCAATCTAGCTGACTTGTATATAAGGGTCTATCCAAGCTATTCCTTTTTTAAAAAAACAAACAAAAAATCCTTCCCTCAACTTAAATCTGTGCTAATAAGGCAGGTTGCATGCCACGTGGTTTACGCTCCTTAACAACCAGAGGAAGCTGCCACCACCAACAAACAGCTAGTCTAACCGTGAGTCACAATGTTCAGTATGTGTTCTAACAGGTGTATAGAAGTGTTGATTCAACTGTAGTTTGTATTGTGTTGAATTATACGGCATAAACTAAGCGGAGATTCTAGTATTTAGTCTACCCTTATTGATATAAATGGGGTGGCCATACATTAGAAACTCCTCTACATACTGCGCGATGCTGGCCTACTTTAATACCTTTAATAGACAAAAGTATCTTAGCATCTTAGTCCCTGTTAATGCCTCCATTATTAGACTAACAGGAAACCTGGATTTCAGTAATGAGAACTTCTCATTAGGGTTTATCTCTGGAAGGACCAGTCTCTTGTGTTGTCAACAATATTGGCTAGCTTAGCAGATTCTTACTGTCCCTTGCTTTACACACAAAGCAGAGATGAGACACACACACACTTACTCAGGCTTAAATATTCCTGGAGCGACAGGTTGAAGGGCCATGGTTGCTATGAATTAAAGCATCCTGCACATGTCAACACGCTCTGTCTGGGTGTGTGCATACAGAACTCACTCCTCCAGTTTACCGCATGGACAGAATATCTGTCTCGACTTCAAATCGGTCGTGGATCTCTTTCTGCCTAAGGTGCAGACTAGGATATTGGCTTGTCAACAATAAGCTCTGCCTTGGATGCGCAGCGTACAGCCCGGCAAAACACCTTGATAACTAACATCTTGTGGACCTTGATGATTCCTTTCTATCATTTTGCATTTGAATAATTTTACCAAAAGACATTTCAGCTTGATCTCAGACTAACTATTTAAGTCACTGTATATTAAAAGATTTGGAACAAGGTCACAGTATTTGTTGTGATTAATGGAGGTCACTTTGGGCCTTTCAGTTCACCTTGAAAACTATCACAAACCTTGTCGTTATGTCCTTTCGCTGAATGAAATGTGAATTTGAAGGATTTTCTTGTAGTCACTGAGGAAAACACTAAAATTACCTCCGATGCTGCAGCGTTCAAAATGTGACATTTGGATTGCTGACATTGCCAGAAAGTACTCACCAGAAAAAGGTGTTGGTCCCGTCGTCATACACTTCACACTCCGTGTTTCTCCGATGCATGCTCTCCTTGGAAGTCTGCTTCACATGAGCTCTGATATGTGTGCTTTGATCCGGCTCGACTGAACCGTTGTTGACCTGCTCGGCGGCGGATGTGCCGCACTTGCCGGTAACGTTGATCGCGGCCAGGCCGCTTTTCTTCGACTCGGGCTTGGTCATGGCTTTACCAGCCCCACTGACCTTGTTGCTTTAAAAATGATGCTGTGCGGTTTGGCTTATCCCTGGGCTCTGCTCCCGTGTACTGTCATCCGCGTAAGCCCCACCCAAATGACTGTCAGCATCCTGGGGTGGTCGGAGGAAATGAACGTTATTAAGACAATAACGTAATGTACTCGGGAGGAGAGAATAACCTGAAAATCACGTCTTGCCGTTGTTTTAGCTACAGACTCCTAGACGCCGCCATGCATGTCACAGTACAGTATGCATATCATGAGATGTGTAACGTTAGTTAGCCTTTGAGACTTCTTCTCTGACACCACCTAACGTTACTTAGCTATATCAACCCAACGCATTTCTACAAAAACGAGCGGGGCAAGACTGTCATGACAGCAATGGCGTCCCCTTTCTGACATAACAGCTGTAACGTTAACGTTATGTAACAATATTTAATTAATGGCTTTTAGGTGCTAAACAAATCACAGTAGTTAGTTGCAATGCCATGAGTGCAAAGTCGTTGATGTCAGACAGCTTGGCTAACATTAACTGTGTTAGCTATCGTTATGTGTAGCAAGCTATTTTTTGACCTTGGTAACAATGCTAAGTTAACATTAACGGACAAGCTTGTTAACAATTAGCTAACCGGCGTAAAACTAACATTACTCGATACAGTGTTTTACCATTTAGCTAGCTCGCTTGCTAGCTAGCTATGTGTTAGAAATTGTCTTAATTTAAGCTACCATTAACGATACTTACGAGTTGGATTTATGGGATTACTGACTGAAATCCGGATGAGTTCTGAGGCTGCTAACGCTACATCAGTACAAACGTTTGAAATCCGTGTTAGTAGAAAGAAAAACAATTTAGAGGTAAACTGTGTCACACTTCGCCTGGAGACTACAGCAATAGACAATCCGCTCTAGACCATAGCTGCACTGTGCAGGCTACACTCCAGACACACATCACATGGGCTTGGAGTGTATTTGGTGTCAAGGTAAAAGCAGCGGCCATACCGTATCCGGTATATTCTCTTCATACTAAAAGATGTCCCTATAGTGTGACATGAAAATAATTTTATTTTGAAATTAAAATCTTTAAATCGGAACCCTAACTCCTGCTACTTTCCTGAACTTTGTTACATTGGCCTGACCCATTGGCCTGACTTGACTGTGGCGGGTTTAGCAGAGGATGATCCGTTTAAACTATAGACTGTATACAGTCTATGGTTTAAACTATGGCTTTGTTTGATACAGTTAATTGATATATTTACGTAGGCTATATATCTATGGTAATAGTTGATGAGTTAATGTTAAATTCTTGAAATCCCACAGTGACAATAGGTTACATACAAGTAACAAAACCACAGTGCGCTGTTTAATGGATTAAACTGCTAAATGTGTAAAGCCGCTGCTTTGGGTAATTTGTATGTCGTCACTTCCGTTAAGCCTAACCTCAGTCTTAAACAAAGAAATAAGCAAAAACATGAATAAGAATGTGTTCAGCATTTTTTTACTCTAACAGACTAATTTAAAAGTAAGTATTTTAACAATTATAATTGGTAATACATTATTATGATAAGCTAACTAGTTTGATTATCAAACATTTCAAAAGATAGTAGTCAAGTTGTATATTGCAGTCGGCTTCAGGATGAATTAAAGATCAAACCAAATGTGCTTGTGGAGCATAAACACCACTCAATGTTTTACAACCTGGCGACCCAAATGTTGTTTTCATTTAGGCCTTAGTACTGATTTATAAAGCATTAAATGAGTTATTGACCATTAATAAATCTATTAGTTAGTTACAGTTTTTTTTTTATAATTTAAAGTTGTATTGAATGTTTTAAAAAGAATATCCAACAACAACAATAAAACAGCAACCAAAAAAACAGACAGGTAACCAAAAAGACTTGATATAAGAAAGGCAGGTATTTGGTTACAAAAATGTGGTGGGCATTTAGTAGCCTACATTGCAACACTTACAGATTTACTGTAATTATTAATATCTTATCAGCTTATTTCTTTCTTGAAACGTCATGTTTACCATAGCGCTGTAATCACATAATTTATTCAATTTTAAAGACGCTGGTTACTTTTCAATATAAGATGCATAATATCTCATCTCTGTCAGCCAGTGTGATGTAAACTCACCCAACAATCTTCAAGAGCTTGATTTGCCTACAGAAGGAGCAGGCGCTTTCTGTTCTTCAACAACTGTGAGAGAAGCTTTTAAGAGCTTTCAAAGCAATTTGTTGGGCAATCATAACCTTTGCTTAGAGTCCACCACCAATTTTGGATTATCAAAGATACATTCAGAATATTCTCCTCAAGACTTTTTTTCAGATGGGAAAATCCCTCAACTGACAACACATGGCAGCTTAAACCAGCTTTATCTTGCTCTTGTGTAACCAGATGTGGGGAGGAGGCCAGAGATAAAAAAAAAAAAAAAAAAAAACCTTTCTGATTCGTTTATTTTGTGGAAAAGTAGAGGAAGAAAAAGAACAGTGTGTTCACCTGTGTGTGTGTGTGTGTGTGTGTGTGTGTGTGTGTGTGTGTGTGTGTGTGTGTGTGTGTGTGTGTGTGTGTGTTTGTTTGTTGTGTGCTGTACAGCCAAAGGCAACGTACCCTGCAGTGTGGATGAGGCACACATAACGCCCACTAGGTCATAAACTGTTGTTATAGTAAGGGTTAATGAATGGCAGGAGTAGCCCAAGGCTTTAAGTATTTGTCTAAACTCAGTTTATAATGTTTGACTATGGCATGTAAAACACTTTCAAATGCAAAAAAAAAACTTGAGTGATTCTGCTCCTTTGAAGACATGTATTTTTTCTAAACAAAGAATATTCTTTTCATATAATGACAATCTTTCTGATTTAGGGCACACAATGTAAATGCCATAATTACAAAGACATGTAAAACAAAGCTTCCAACAATACAAATCTGACCATTACAAACTATAAATTGCAGTTGAAATAATGAAGAGGAGAAGCAGAGGTCAGCTCTAGTTCAAGGGAAATCAAGACAAAAGCACCCATCTATAAAGACTTATCTTGAAAGGAACAGCACAATCAGGTGCAAACAGTGCATAGCTTATATGTCCATCATGTATTGCACTTTAGGTCTTTGCTTCTGCAGAAGTATTATGAAAACATTCCAAGAGCTATTTTTAACTACTGAACAAGCAACTCTGTAAAAATGTTTTTAAAGCACTGGGCACAGGTTACTGGAGTTCAGAGCTTGTTTTGGCTGAAACATCACCCCATTTATTTGAATGATTGATTTATAACTGTTGGAAAATGGACTAATCAGTGTATAAAGGGGTTTTTACGTAAATTGTTTGTTGGAGAGAAAGGTTGACTTTATAACATTCTTGCCTTTTTCATACAAAAGAAGAACACAATTTGTTGTGGTTATTTCATATTGTTTTGTATTTTTGTGACGTAACAGTGCGACATAGCTTTTGGAAGAGACTTGGACTAGATAGATAGAAGGTAAATATCTATCTATAAATTGCAGAAACGTCTGTCTGTCTGTCTGTCTGTCTGTCTGTGTGGGTATGTGTCTGTGTGTTACGCGCATATCTCTTCAACCGTTAGTCCGATGGATTTCAACCTTGACAGGTGTCTTGCTACGGGCACGAGTAAGTGCAGTGCCAACGATTTTAACGATGTTTGGAGTAGAAATGCAAAAGATATCGTTAAATATATATCAGTAAAAGAAGCACACATTGGCTTTTGCCCTAGCCGCTGGCCACTCCCCCTCTCGCCCTGCACACTGACTGAACACAGCGCACAGACACAGAGAGGGTCGAAGAAAGCAGCGTAGCTTTGGCAGCTAAAATGTGAAATACATCTCATTGCGACTGTTGTGTGGAATAAGGTTGGCGAAAAAAAGGTGCTTCCAATTATTCCTTCACAGCGCTGTGCAGTGTGAGAAAATCTCAGAGCTGAACCGGGCAGACACAGCACTTTTCATCAGACTCACCCCAGGTATGTGCTGTTTAGCTCTCATAACGGGCCAGGTGGGTAGCGCACTGCCATGAGTCCATGAGGCTAATGTCTGATTACTCCACATTTTCTTTTTTTAAAGATTATTTTTTGGGCTTTTCCGCCTTTATTCGACAGGACAGCTAGGTGAGAAAGGGGAGAGAGAGGGGGAAGACATGCAGGAAATCGTCACAGGTCGGATTTGAACCCTGGACCACTGCGTCAAGGTATAAATCTCTAATAATATGTGCGCCTGCTCTACCCACTGAACCAACCCGGCCACATTACTCCACATTTTCATTGTGATATTTTGTGATTACATTCTGAATCTGCAACATTCTCTGTCAGGTAAATCAGTAAGTTAGCAGTAGGGTATACAGGGGAGTTGCATATGAAGTGGTTTGGGGTCCTTCTGTAAGTAATTTTGGGGTACAATTTGGTTTTGAAGAATTCTACAAGCACCAATACCGCAGGCCAAGCAATCGGCCCGTTCCAAACAGGCACATTTTCAACGGGCACTCAAATGTAATAAACAATTACAAATACAAATTGTCCATAAGTCATCATAGCCAAACATGACTATAGTAAATAAAAGCAATGATGATAACAGCTGCCATCTATCAGCAAATCTTCAAGGTTTAAGAAATAAAACCAAGGGAGTCCACAAAGCCAGGATCTGTTACATCCAGACTAAAGGATACACAGAGATGTAGCTGCAGGGCTTTAGTAAAATCAACGTCAGCAAATTAATATTTGCTGAAGTCTGTAACAGTTAGACATGCATGGTTATTATAAGATATAAGAAATGTCACCATCATATTGTATGTATTTTTTTCTAATTAAATGAGCTGAGAATGTAAATCCATCTGTTTTCTTTCTGTTTCTGCTCTCTGCACAACTGAAGTTTTATCAAACATGAAGACGTAATGAAACAATCATGTGTGTAGCTCACTACTGTTAAAAGATATTTTTTCTGAAAGGTCTGATAAGTTTACAGATACACCCACATACCGGTAATTTGGCGAAGTGGATAATTGGGTAGGAAACAGTGGCTAATTCATGCAGGAAATCACTCCAGCTGGGTGTGTCAAACGATGGCCAACTTCAAGCTTAAAGGCAGCATGCAGAGAAAAGTCTTGTATAGGTGTAGGATGTGGTTTTGGGGTCAAATTACCATTTATCCTCTTTCTAAAGGGGCCTGTGGTGATGCCTGCAGCCCCTCTGTAACATCAGAAGGATGAGTTTGTTCAGGTGAGTGGTCTAGGTGGGGGTGTGAGAATAGCATTGAAATGGAAATGGCCTTTACAGGTTAAAAAAAAAACAAACATCCAACCAAAACAGCAACACTACAAAGAGCACAAAACACTTCGCCTGAATTTCACTGCATGCGTTTTAACGGCAAAAAAACTAAACAAAAAACATGTAGTTTACAAGTACACATTCAGTTAAATTATATCTAGTCTCGCATTGCCAGACCTTACTCCATAGCACTGCGAAGTAAATTGCATCACTTCAATTATTGACAGATGTATCATTTACAAGCCTGCTGTAATGTGACCAATGGAAATACAACTTTTAAACTGAATAAAAAGAAGCACAGTTCAATCCAAAAGGACCTGCTGTTGAGACAGAGCTTCAACAGAAAGTTTCATTTGAATGTAATCTAATTTACAATTTTTTCTCGTTCAAGGTCTTGCAGTGATTTATTGGATCTTTGACAGCAGCTGCAGCACATTCAGAGGCTCTCGACATCACCTTTAAATACATGCTTTTTGGTCTGTGTGGACTATTGTTAGGGCTACCGTCTGCAAGTCTGGAGACCTTTGGTCTTTTTAACTTTGCATTAAGCCCTCTGGGTATTTCTAATGTGTGTGTGTGTGTGTGTGTGTGTGTGTGTGTGTGTGTGTGTGTGTGTGTGTGTGTTATAGATAAAAGAAGCATACGGCTGCATTTGTCAGAGAAAATCAGGCAGAGGACATCACACAGTTGACTGACCTGTATGTGTGAGATAATCCTCCCTTTGAAATATTATACGGAATGTCTCTTTGCTTTTTGGCCTTTAAAACATTTGATAATACTATCTGTATGAATATCTATCTGAATTATTATTTTTTTCTGTTATTTTCTTTTCTTTCTTGTCATAATTTACATACCTATGTTGTCATTTGTAATTGAACTAGTTTTGCAATAAAGAATAAAAAAACAAACAATTGATGAACTGAGGTTCTGTTAATCAGCATGGCCTGTAATCTACTTTATTGATTACAAGGAATATTAGTAAGATAAAAGTGGGTACTTTATTCAATTATTTGTAAGATACAATTTGCTTTCTCTGCATACATACTACAGGCTAATACAAAATGCCACATTTTAGTGAGTACTTTTCACCACTAGAGGGAGCCAACAAACAACACATGGAGATTTCCAGAGAGATGATCAGGGTCAAAATGATGACACTGATCAGGTAGGTGTGGCATTAATCAATCATTTTTATGATTAAAAGAACAGCAACAATCAAGATAATGCTTTTAAAATTATTTAAAAGACATTTAAAAAAAATCCCACCATAAGTGCACACAGACTAATGTTCCTCAAGAAATCATTTATAGTTGCCTACTTTGTCACAATAACCAAATAGCCTTATAATGGTTTGTCAGTCCTCACCCATTATTTTGATGCAGAATATGTGTTTACAATTTGGTTAAATCAGGAACAATTATTGATCACTATTTATGTCCTTTTGTGTGTGTGCAGGTGCTGCTCACCACCTAATGATATGGTATGTAGGCAATGTCTATGTCTATGTATTCATTCATAGCATCACTATAGCTCAATCACATGTCCAACCCAAGGGACTGAACATCACCTGGTGAAGGGACATCACTTTCAGAGAGCACCTTTCAGGCCCCCCCCCCCCCCAGGTGGTCTCACATTTAAATTCATATGACGCTAGCAACTCTCACATGTCAAATGTGGGCGAGGTTATATCGTTTTGATGGATTTGCAAGTTTAGCTCATGGTGCAGTACCACTTTTGAGCCACTACGGGTCACTATGCACCTATGATCCACTGCTAAGGCGTTGTCTCTCCCTGTCCTCCCTGAATCTGCGGACAACAGACTGAAGACGTAATGCACTCTTACTCAAGTTATTATTGATATTGTTCTGATATTAGGGAAACTTATAGTAGCCTATGTGACCCCACAATAAACTTACGGTACTAAATAATTATGCATGACCAATATATTGAATAAGCTATGCTACCAATTCTTCCCAGTAAGCCTATGTACCCTCCACGCGCACACGCAGTGGAGACGGCCTGATGAGTCATGTTTGCAGTGATTTATGCCTTTGTGCATAACCTTACTTTTCCATTCTGAAACTGAACACCTGATAGTTTTTACATTACATTGAATATGACACTTTCCCCCACTACAATACGTTTTTTATTTGCTAGGGTTTTTTTTAATTCACTACTTAACTTGATTTAAGCTAATCTCTTTAAAACATACAAGGGTATTCAGTTAGAAAATAAAAAAGACACAATTTCATCCTAAGAACAATTTTTCAACAAAAAAAAAAGAGTTAAAAACTGCTCAGCTGGGCTGAAAACATTATGTAGCCTACTTATGACTCTGCCTTCTCTTTATCTTGTTTACTTTACGCATGTGCGTAAAACCAAAGAAGCTTTCTCACTGCAGAATCCGGCTGAGTGAAGACGCCGTATGACCCGAGGAGCTCCTAGTCTTATTGTGATGAGAGAGAGAAAAGAAGGGAGTGCGTGCTGGGACAGGAGGGTGCATGTATAGTGAAGAAAAGTTTAGGGGTAACCAGTAAGATTGCGTTTCCTTTACATGTGTTTCTATTAACACATATATATATATAAGAATATAAAATAGTTTAACAATCATTTAGTGCTTTCATGTAACATAAGACGATCGATCCCATATTAGTCCATTATCGAACGCACACGCACCAGCTGCTTGTTTAAGTACCCACACGTGATCCAAAAAAGCAGTTCCATTAGTTAGACGCTGACATAGGGAAAGTCTGCTCAGTGTTATCAGAGGGTTGACAATCCGAGAGTAAAACCAAATCGCTGCGCTCTGCTCGGCGCACAGCCAAATAGGCACCAGGGGCCGACGGGAAATCAGGGTGGGGGCCGTGCGTGTTTTTTTTTAAGAGGGTTGGACTTAAGGCAACCAATGAGAAAGTCGCCCGAGGTGGCTGCTCATACTGAGGAGTTGTTGAGAGGTTATATACTCCACATCTCACTCGCTGAGAAGGTACATTTAAACAGAACTGTGTGGCGGAGAGAGACGGACGAGAGAGGAGATAGAGATACAGATACACACTTTAGGCACAACAACAACAACAACACCTGATACTCTCTCATCAGGGATCATTTAGCCAAATAGGGCATCTTATTTTGTGTTTTGGGGCTTTTGTCGGAAAGATTTTGGAGATGACCAACGTGCAGTTATCGAGCAGCGCGCTGGATAGGCTGGTGGCCAGGAGGACCTTCCCTGTCCATAGACGCACAAGCGTCTGCCGCAATCTCTTCGGACCAGTGGATCACGACGAACTAAACCGGGAGATGAAAGCCAAGCTGCGGGAGATTTCCGAACGGGATCAGCAGAGATGGAACTTTAATTTCGAAGACAACACCCCGGTGGATGGGGATTACGAGTGGGAAGAGGTGCCCGTGGATAAGACCCCGGTGTTTTATCAGGACTCTGTACAGAACGGTCGGACCAGGGTGCCTGAGACACCCATCAAGCAGAGGCCCTTCTCGGACTCTGTTCAACCGGAGACCCCTGATATGGATGTACTTGAGCGCTTGTCCGTGCCCGAGAGCAGCAGCACTTTCTGCCCGGTGGAGGTTAATCAGGAGAACCGCACAGACAAGCTCAATTCAGGGAAGCAGGCTCACAAACAGGTCCCGTGTGTTAGACGAAAAAGAACGGCCACTACTGACAACAACACACACATCACAGGTAAACAGGCTATAATACATTTTAAATATCATGTTAAGGATGTCTGTGGCTTCAGTGATATAGTCCCTGTATCCAAATTATCCCCTTGTCTGTCGCATGCGTAATTTCGGCTCAACTGGATTTATGTGTATTCATTTTTATTTTTTCTCTCTCCAACAGACTTCTTCGTGAAACGAAAAAGGGCTGCTGATAAAAAATCTAATGATGTGAGCGCTTGCCACCACTCCAAGTCTCCAATCCCGCTGGAACAAACTCCACGAAAGAGGATCCGTTGAAGGTATGAAGATTTTTTTCATTTTTCTAAACTACCAAACCGTTTCAAATCGTTAAAGCTAGTCTAAACTGGCAGTTCTGATTTTTTTTTTTTTTTTTTACACTTCAATTATCAAACTGTCAAACTATTAATAGTTATGTTTAGCCTGGTGGCTGCCTTATATCTGATCACTGATTTCTGTTTTGTTTTTCCTACGTTAATTGGAAAAGATTACGTGAGCCAAAAAGCGCAGACGGTGTTATCTGGGAGGGGAGGGTGGGGAGTTCGTGGTGGCGAAATCGCAGTAGTAGTGATAGTAGTAGCCGTAGTAACATCAGTGGTTGGGGGAGGGGGATGTGCGTCACGATGTGGCGGGAAAAGGCTTGGGTAAAGGGTGACGCCAGAGACGATTCAGTAGCCTATAGAGGATCTTTGGTGACGCCTGCTGCTGAGTTTCCTGTTTCGCCAGAAAGCTGACTGCGTCTTTCTTCGGAATGACTTTTCCTCAGACAAACTGATCGTGTTTTATTCCTTCCTCAGGTGTTTTGCACTAGCCTATTTGCCTGCATACTTTGAGGATCAAGATGTGGATGTTTCTCCCTGCTACTACGCCGGAGAGGAGAAAACAGGGGACGGTGTGGGAGATTTTAAGCCCGACCAGCCGGCTGCTTCGGCTCGGTGCGCCCCGGCGGAGCGCAGCCTGAACACCGGACCAGACTCTCAGGACTGAACGGTTTGGGGGGGGAGGGGAGGTGGGGAATGGACAGGAAAGAGAGGACATTTCGCCGAATGACTTCTATCCAGTACAAATGTAGCATTCATTGTTGCTTTTGCATACAGCCACTCGACAGTGTTAAATGTTTTAACATCTGTGCAATGCAATCCTAATTATACTTTAAAATAATTGTCTACACTGGCCAAAAGTGTACAGCTTTATAGAGACAATAGCCTATAAATGTTTATTTCTGTTTTTTTTTTCTGTTAAATGTATATTTTTTAAGACTATTCTAACTTATAATTTATTTATGTTTCTTTATATTTGTTAAATGCCTTGTTGATTTAGCCAAAGGGCATATTCTTATTTTATTTTAATATTTCCATTTGTCATTGTGATGTTTTGCAATCATGTAGCTTACCCGATAGTCCACACTTGGAAAAATAGGTTTCTGAGCCGTTTTTTGTGTTTTTATACAATTGCCCTATGTCTTGTAAAAGATGAGAATAAAATATTTTTCACTTCGACTTTAAAGCAGATTTGGTGGTGTGTTTTTGTCCCGTGTATTTGTTTAGTTTTGGGTGTTATGAAACTAGATGTGTGTTAAATTAGTCCTGAAACTGAAACTTTGACGTCTTTGTGTTGTCTGGTTTCTGCCTCGTGATTTTTAAATTTAGAAAAATAATTGGAACAACCGTGTTATTGTTCATTCAATGAAAGCTGGCCATATTCTCCTTATTGGTCTTAATGTGATTTATATTTCCAAACTTATTGCTGAAAAGAAGGCATAATAAACACAACCAAGAATCCATGCCGTGCTATTGCAGACAGTTATGACTCTCCACCTCCCACGGGGACGCAGGTATACATTACTTTTCATTGAGCTCCGCCTGTAGGCCTATCTGTCTGCCTCTATGGGCTCATATACCTTGCGGGGGGAAACGCATTCAGACGTGCAGCCTTGGGCCGCATGGCAGCTGCGGGATATAGGCTGGGATTTAAAGGCCCTTTCGCCCTTCTAAAGAAGCAGCAGCTGCCTTTGGATCCCCGCTTTGTCCGCCACGAAGACACCCCCACATCCACCCGCACTCAACAAGCCCTCTAAAGACCCACTCACACACACTGTTTACCCCGCCGTGGATACACCGGGCGTGGAGGCCACCTGCCAGAGCTGGAAAAAGAAAACTATAGTCTTTGTAATTGTCTTCGTCTATTGAAACAAACTATTCAACAGGTCATACTTGCAAGTTTACCCTTAATTGAAAGAAGCCAAATGCAGCAGTGTCTGAATTCGCGCGCGGCCTGGGCCGCCTGTCAGTGCGCAGAAAACAGGCACATTTTTATAATTTTCCATAAGTTTCTTCATTTGTTTGGATTGCTTTGACCATCTGACATTAATGTTTTGATGAAATGGAGACTTTTGATGGCCAGAGTGACTTTGTCAGCTCTATGCAGCCATAAGCTATGACGGGCTTGTTCTGATTTCCAGCACAAAGCGCTCTTCGGCTCCATTCTTTCCTTTTTGTTGCCATATGGCAAATCCATGTAGACATAGCCAAGACCCATTCAGTCAGCCACAGAATGTCCTGCATCAGAGAACAAAAGACACTTTGTCTGGCTGCTCTATTGATACGAATGGACGAAAAAAATATTATAATTAATCTATGGCTATATCCAGCTAATTAACGCCCATATGCCCACGGGGAGCTGCGAGGCCATTCAGTGTAGTTTTAAATTCTCAATAGTTTACATGTTAAAGACAACAGCTGTTCATGTGTTACTTTAATGAAGTCCCCTCTATATTGGAGACTGGACAAATTCAAGGGCTCAAGTCCCCAAGAGTTAAAGGGGTCATCTTCCTTTATTTGTCTCTACAGCTGTGCAACTATATAAAATTTGTCCCAATAAATAGAACTTTAAATCACACTCGTTTTCTCAAAAAGGTATTGCATTTGAGCCATTGCGGGAGAGGTCGTAGGTTAATTCAAGTCAGTAAGCTTCTATTTGCAGGAAAAAACAAAAACAAATCTAAACAGTAAAAAAAAAATGTATTTGACTGTCCATGCATAATAAGTGATATTTTTCACCAAGAATATAAGCTTCTATGCAAGGGCATTCATATTGCATGACCGGGTGGATTTTTACAATTTAAATTGGCTCCACAGAATATGTTGCATGACAATTATAACTTCATTCAGTCCTGCTGTACAGTATGTGTGATGGACATAAAGGAAAGAGATGACAGCTAACATACATACCTCATTAACACGCCCACTACAATAGAATATAATGAAACAAGCAACTGCTGATGGAGAGAATCATCCTGATGAGCCCTTCAGTCTCCCATCTGACCTTTAACTTACACAATTCCATGTGTCCCAGTCATCATAAAACCATAATCAACTGTTGCTTTAATCAGTTAGTTCAATTAAACTAAAAATACTGTAGCCTATAACAAATATGTAACATTACTGAGTTAAGTGACTTAACAAAAATGAAGTACACCGTTTAGTCATCACCCTGAAAAAAAACAGATGAATGTGAATATCAATAACAAAAGCAAGATTTATTCATTAAAAGAACACGACTTTATAACACCTCATTCCTTTCAATCAGACCAAATTTAGATTTATAAATCGTGTATCCCATTCTCAAAAAAAGAGCGTGCAAAAAGGCAAACTGTTTTATTTTATATCATTTATTTAGAAAGTGAGAGATAAAAACTTGGATTGATTAATATGTAGCCTATATGTGTAGCCAAGTCGTTAAGTCGCCTATTCGATCCTAAAATGAATCGAATACAGTCACAATGCGTCCACTGTGTATATGCATTTGCTGAGTCTATTTAGTAATTGACTGAATGATAATAACATCTCGTCAGTTCTCAGTAAAATTCGTCACAAAATGTTGCTCCTTTATGGGTCTGAATTGGCAAATGGTTTAGCTTCAGCCACTTTGACATAAACAGTGGCTTTGAGGCTCCATACAAATGTAACAACTAAAAATAAAATTTCAGAGAGAGAAAAAACTTAAATCGCATTTTCCTCTCAAAACACACAATTACCGGGACAATCTGCAAAGGCTGCAATTAAATATAGAAAGGAAGAAAATCAGCCAACGGGAATTAGCATTTTCCATGACCATCTGGCATCGGCGCAGGCGACAGGGAACAAAGGCGAGCTGGATGGAGAGGAGAGGCGAGTGTGCCATCGCATTGACCTGCAAATGAGGCTTTGTCACCGAGTTAAAGCTCCCTGACCCCCTTTACCCCCCTCACCAAAAAATATCTTTTTTTTTAACCTATACCGTAACAAATGGAGGACTGAATTCAGGTCTGAGTGTGTCTAGGAGCTGCAGATCAAAACAATCATAATCCTGCAGGACTTAAATCCAATTTTCTTTAAATCAATCAATTCCCAATGTTCATAGATTGTCTTGTATTTACGTGAAACAAGGCAGAGCAAATTTTTGCCCTTTGCTATACTTTTCAGTTGTTTTAAGGAATGAAATAACACAAACTGAAACACAAACTGAATAAATTTGGATATATTTTATTGCAAGCTGGACTTTGACCTCCTGACGCACAGGCCTGTGGAGCTAAAGGCCTCTTTTACTTTACTTTACTTTACTTTACTTTACTTTACTTTACTTTGACTCTTGCCTCGTTTTTGTTTCACGATTAATATATAGATCATAAAGGAACATTCAGATGAATACAGATAGTTAATCACAATTTTGAAGTTATTTGCTTCTCCTTGCCCCGCCCTGCATGGGATCTTCAGTGCAATGACATAAAAGTGCCTGTGTGCAGAGGGTGTTTTGGGGGGTGGGGTTGGGAGTGTTTGTTGGATTGTTAGACACCTGTGGCCCCCCCCCCCCCAACCATCCTCCACTCCACTCCTCTAAAGTGGGCAGACAGGCCTGGTGCACGTGTTTGCATAAAGGTGATTGTATCCGGAGGAGGGATCTGCTCTCTCTCTCTCTCTCTCTCTCTCTCTCTCTCTCTCTCTCTCTCTGTCCTCTCTCTGTCTCTCTCTCTCTCTCTCTCTCTCTGTCCTCTCTCTGTCTCTCTCTCTCTCTCTCTCTCTCTGTCCTCTCTCTGTCTCTCTCTCTCTCTCTCTGTCCTCTCTCTGTCTCTCTCTCTCTCTCTCTCTCTGTCCTCTCTCTGTCTCTCTCTCTCTCTCTCTCTCTGCCCTCTCTCTCTCTCTCTCTCTCTCTCTCTCTGTCCTCTCTCTGTCTCTCTCTCTCTCTCTCTGTCCTCTCTCTGTCCTCTCTCTCTCTCTCTCTCTGTCTCTCTCTCTCTCTCTCTCTCTCTCTGTCCTCTCTCTCTCTGTCCTCTCTCTCTCTGTCCTCTCTCTGTCTCTCTCTCTCTCTCTCTCTCTCTGACCTCTCTCTGTCTCTCTCTCTCTCTCTCTCTCTGTCCTCTCTCTCTCTCTCTCTCTCTCTCTCTCTGTGTCCTCTCTCTGTCTCTCTCTCTCTCTCTGTCCTCTCTCTGTCTCTCTCTCTCTCTCTCTCTATCTCTTTCTCGCTCTCTCTCTCTCTCTCTCGCTCGCTCTCTCTTTTTTTGTCTAAACACACTAAAATGTTTATAAAAACATACAGTTGTGGGTTTAATTGATGACAACAGAAATGTAAATATATTGGTATTGGCTGAATAACCCATTAGAAATAATATAAATAAGTAAAACTGTGTCAAACTAACAGATTGTTTTTGGGTGTGATTGGTGACCGAAATGGTTTTTATGCTCATTGTTGAAGGTATAGGTGCTAGATTGACAATAATCGAACACAACATAGCTCAAACACGAGAGGCCAATTTAACATATGTTTAAAAAAGTAAATGTTTTCTGAGTACACACTTAGCATTATATGTCTTAGGATACCTGTCTCTAATATTATAATAATATCAATGTTAACATTAAATACTAAATATTAAGGTACAATGAGGAAACAGCAGAGCTTTAGCATTAATCAGTATTAACACAGTATTTAATGTCATTTACTTTTAAAATACATGCCAAATATTTAGACTATCATGGTGACACCATGAGCAATTGGGACAGTAAATATTATAAAGAACAATAAGGGACTTACAAAAGGCCCTTTAACCGATATTATAGATATTTTGTAAGTCAAGTTATTTTTGTTATGGGTTCTTCTAGACCCAGACGTGCCCCAATGCCTCCTTTTTTTCACCTCTCCTGGGCCTTTTTCTCTTTACATCCACTCAGTATTCATGCCTGTAGATAACAAAGAGCACGGCTCAATCCACGCTGGAGGTGGTGTGACAGGGAACTCGTGGCAGCTATTCAAATATCTTCTTTCTGTCTCCTCCTTTTCTTTGCATCGCGACTTTGGTCTCGGTTGGAAGGGGGAGGAGAAGGAGGGAGATGGGGTGGGAGGGGTTAATCAGCCCACCTCAATTTCTAATTCACTTTGCTCTCCCCACGCATCAAGGGGATCGGATTTAACACTGCCCAGAATAAAAGCAGATCCTTTACAATGTTTCACAACGTGATGGAGCGAGCAGCTTAATGTCTCGTCTGGGCTGCGTCTGCACGGCACAAATACAGCCTACTGTAGGCTAGAAAGTTGGTATAATTGTTGCAGTTGTCTAGTTTTTCGGAGGAATATAGTGGAAAAATGTGTTTTAGTTTTTTATGTTATTATAAATGCAGGAAAAAGCAATATGCCTAGGCGTTATAATAGCTACTTAGAAACAAGGTTTTATCACATTTTGAGCTTGTAAAAATGAATGTTTTTATAACCTTTTGGCCAAACTTTTCATTTCAGCAGCAGTCTGGAGGCTTTACATGAAGGATTCACTATTGACCTGCAGCTTTGAAAAGGTATGCTATAACGACGCATGCACTGCAAAAAAAACATCCATTTTGACAAGTAATTTGGTCCAATATTGATCAATGTTTGGTCCAATATTTTGTTAAAACACATGTGTCTTGCATACTATATCATTCAGTTTTTGTTTGCGAAGAATAGCTTAAAAAATATTGACGACGGCAGATAAAGATACATTTCTCCACCTCAAGACATTCATTGCAAAGGAAACAAGTATTCTCTCCCATTAAAGCTTGACATCTTCCCACATTAACAATAAGAAAAAACATTGAACAACCAAAATTTGACTTAAAGGGGCTGTACTCGATATTCAAACCATTAATATAGAACTATCAGCTATGTATAGATATATTGGCATAATGGCATCCTGAGCCAAGGATGAAGTCACAGTTCCTCTGTTTGTTGGAATCTAAGCTTCTCTGTTCTGTTTTTGAATGGTGGTCCAGCCGCACATGCATATTAGTGCAAAAGGGCGAAGGTTTTGTTTCAAAAGAGGAAGAGACATTTTATAACTGGGGGTCTGGGTGTCCTCCCCCTGAACATTTTGTTCGTCAAATTCTTAATTTCCTGCATTCTGCTGGATTTTTATGCAACAATTTGGGCCTTTCCTGCCTCAATTGTTGGTACACATTTATTTATTTATGTAAAGGAAATAATCGTTCTCCTGTATTGTTCAAAACGTTCTGCCTATTCAAAATATCACACGTGTTTTGTCATCTTTAGGAATCATGTACATCTCAACAACAAACCTCTTAGAGAATAAAACGTTGTTAGAGCCAGAAGTTCCAAAGTTTAAATCTGTATGAATCTATATTTATTTTTCACACTCCTGCTGTGTTCTCTCGATGTAGTACAAGTAGACACAATTCTTGTTTTCCGTACATGTTTTGTGCCCCTTGAAGAGTTATTTTTACCTCTTTTGGGGAGTGGGTTGTCTTTCATATTTTGTAAAGGTGGGACAAATCTACCTCTTCTCAATATTGGGGGTGACATATCTCCTGCATCCCCCCCAAAATCTACGCCCATGCTAGTGTATTTGAGTGCCTTGTGCGTCGGTATCTGATGCTGAGGGCCGTAACAGAGCATCGGTTTTTGACAAGTTGAGTAATGGTCTGTGAGAGCCATGTGGAGGCAATCCCAGACCACTTTTTTTTCTGAATATCGAGTACAAAAACAGCAAATAAAGCATGTGTATTCTCTGTAGGGTCGGCAGTTTTCCTGCCTGAAAAGGTGAAGAGGTCAGCTATTGATTTGAAAAACTAACTTTAAGAGTTTGAACACACACACACACACACACACACACACACACACACACACACACACACACACACACACACACACAGGGCTATAGGATCAGGATTGAACAATTTGACTTTATATAACTCTGTATGTGTCCATTATTTAAAGCAGCCATATGTTTACACTCTATCTGTATTATTAGGTAATTTAACAGTAAAAGCAATTTATAACAGTATGTCCACAGATATTTTGCAGCATCACATGAGAGATTATAGCAATAGCTTGTAGTTCATTAAAGTATTAAAATAGTGACATTTGTAACGTGTCAAGCAGAAAACATTTTGCGAAAGTCAACATACATTCTTTTTTTACAGTTTTTTTCCAACTGCTTACACACAAAATCTTTTCATGTCACACAATTTTTGAAACCTCTCACTCAAAGTGCAAAATCCACAGCAAATCTCCAAAACCATAAGCTATTTTTCAGCCTTTCACTCAGTTTTCAATTGCATAAAACACTTTTTTCAAAACATTACGCACAATTCTCTACCTAAGACACGAAAATCTAACAGGAAGTGACTTGCTTTCCTTTTCTAAACACAACCAATCAAAATGCTACACTTATTTACCAGGGCACACACTCCTCACATTTGCAAACACATTATGTCATAACTGAACACTAACCAATCACTGCTTTAGTATAGGCCTATACATAGGTCAAAGGTCAGATTACCTGTTTTGAACAATGGATGCCAACAATAGAGAGCAAGGGGATGAGGAGGGACAGACAGGGGACAACAACGAGGAGGAGGAGGAGGAGGAGGAGGAGGAGGAGGAGGAGGAGGAGGAGGAGGAAGGAGAGCCATCTCTGATGAAATCAGGGCCACACTTATTCATCATGTGATCAACCACGGATTGACCAACGAGAGAAGCCCATCTTGAGTAGCTTTACAGTGGCGTCCATACTGCATGCAATTATCTCTTGACTAATTCAGCATTACAAATCAAACTTTGTTTTGCACAAAGTGCATACAATCCTCCCCCCCTCCGCCCCGACACACAAGCACGCACAAACACACACACACACACACACACACACACACACACACACACACACAGTTTAATCTAAAAATGATACCTTTGGTTTCCATATGTTTGTACTTTTGTTTTCTTGTTTCATGCTACTGTATACAACACTGTGCTACTCTACAAACGTAATGTTTTTCCCAATAAATATTTTCTGTTTTACTGTAACATTGCATTGTTGTTTACAGTGCACTTTTCAACCCCTCTCAGCAGATTACTTTCTCTCTAGAACATTGTAAATGTAGATATAAGCCTATGAAAGACAAAAGAGCTTTAGATTTAGAACAACAGTGTGTACAGGGTATATCCAAAAATGTACTATTATGAAAAAAGTGTTTGCCATTTGATGCAAATGCTTAATTTTGAGATGTGTTTATGTTATTTTGAATGAAATGTTTAATTTTGAAGGAGATGTGAGGCATTTTGCATTTTGTGTGTGCAGTTTTGGGAGTTGTGTGTAGAGTTTTGACAAAAGGAGACATAGTTTTGAAAACGTGTGTAAGCAGTTGGAAAAAACTGTAACCAGCTCTTCAACACTAAACAAACAAGGTCAGTTGAAGGACCTGGTCATTCGTGAGCAAGTGTCCAAGCTGCCAGTGTGTCCTTGAGAAAGACACTGATTCCTGTTTGATTGATTCTGTAGCAGACCCTGAGCTGCAGTTACACAAACACTGGCACCATCAATACCATCAATATATATATGTGTGTGTGTGTGTGTGTTTGTGTGTGTGTGTTCTTGGTTAACTATATTTGTGGGGTCCAAAAACTGGGAATACAGTATACTTGTGGGGTCCAGACAGCTTTGTGGGGCCAAAATGCTGGACCCCACAACTTGAAAGGGCTGTTTGAGGGTTAAAACTTGGTTTTAGGATTAGGGTTAGGATTAGGTTAGGGTTAGGGTTAGGGTAAGGGTTAAGGTTAGGTATTTAGTTGTGATGGTTAAGGTTAGGGTAGGGGGCTAGGGAATGCATTATGTCAATGGCAGGTCCCCACAAAGATAGTGAAACGCACTCTGTGTGTGTGTGTGTGTGTGTGTGTGTGTGTGTGTGCAGCCAGTGATGCTATGTGATTATTGAATGCCTTTACAACACAGCTGTGAGGGGAATTTCAATCTAACAGAATGTCAAGACAGCTTTAAAACAGAGGTCGTTAAATTTGAGTCTGTAAAAACTTGTCCCATGTTATGTCCTGATATATAGGAGCTATCTATCAGGACATAACATGGGACAAGTTTTTACAGACTTACTTATTAGATAAAGAAAACATATTCAATTTAAATTTGTAAATATCAAACCGCTTTTGGAATCAGAATTATATGGTACATTATCAAATCAAAGTACTCAAGTTTCCTTATAATTCAGTTTACAATACATTACAGTAAAAAGAAAGTGAGACTGTTGGCACGGGAGAAAACAGACACTGTTGAAACTGATAGTGGATGATTCTATCCTATTCACCATAGTTTGTCTGTGATAGGCTGGTGGCATGTTCAGAGGAAATCATGTTGAGCCACGTGTCAAAGCAGCGGCTCACACTCAGTCAAACAACAACCTACTGTGGACCTTTGAGTTTGACATACTGTACCTATCAAAAACTGCATAGCTTCACTTTGGAGTGATGGCTTTACAACCAGAGAGCCATATGCAGCTCTGCAGGAAGGGAGCCTGCTTCATTGTGGCAGTAATTGGACAGAGAGGAGAGAGGAGGAGACACAGATAGTGCGATGATGACACTTGAGAAATGAGATCTAACTCCATCCCAGCGCCAGTCCTGACAGCCAGAGTCCTCCACCTCCATTCTTCTACTCTCTCCCTTTGTCTGGATCCTTTTCAGTCCCCCTGAACCAAACCTGTTCCCCTTCACATCCCTTCTTGCATGGGATGTGAGTCCTCTGTTGAGCGGCTGCTGTCTCTGTTTTATCTGTCCATCCATCCATCTCTAACGCCTCTCCTCGCTCCTCTCCTCCCTGTCCTTCTCTGTTGGCCAAGCAGTTTTCTTCTCCTTCAATCATCTTGGCTCATAAAACTTAGGGAGGAGGGCTAGCAGGCTGTGTTTTCAGGGCTGGCTTCACAGCTATGGGTGCACTGACTCGGACTAATACTATTCACGCCTCACATTTGCTCGCCAGGTCCTATAAAAAGGGATGGCCACGGCAGCCTTTATGGGACACACAACAAAGGACCATCATTCATCAGGCTGCAGGGCATCGAGGAGTGGCAGAGTTCGGGTTCATCCCGCTAGCCCTCAGCTGCTTGCGTTTGCTAGCATCATGTTTGGAAAATGTTACTTTAATTTGAAATAACAGCTACTTGCAAGTAAGACGAGGAGAAGCTGAAATGTCAAAAATTCTTATCCATGTTTTTTTTGTAGAAAGTTTGATTTGTTCTCTAAGTTTGAATTTTCACACGGTGATGACGGTGTCTCTGATGGTGTTCTTTGTGTGTGTGTGTGTGTGTGTGATTGTGTGTGTGTGTGTGTGTGTGTGTGTGTTTGCAACACACAGAAAGACAGGCGTGCACTATGACTGAGTGTCTGGTGGCGATATAGATTTATAGCTGTACTCCCAGGTCACCAAGCCACTATTAATCGTCACATTTTCTGGGCTGTTCCTTCACATAGGGCCAGAAGCTTTAGATGTCTGTTGGCAGCTCACAACAATACCCAGAATGCCGCAGGGCCTTGTCAGGCTGTCCTAATTTGTGGCTGTGGTCCTGGGGTTGAATTCAGCCGCTGCTGGCTGCTTGACCTGCTGTATTCTGTTGGCGGATTAGCAACATCTTTTAGTCTCCATGCAGGGCAATGCCAATGGGCTGATACACAGCCTGCAATAACACAGCAGGGAAGGCCTGCTTACACACACACACACACACAC
This sequence comes from Sander lucioperca, assembly GCF_008315115.2. Taxonomy (NCBI): domain Eukaryota; kingdom Metazoa; phylum Chordata; class Actinopteri; order Perciformes; family Percidae; genus Sander; species Sander lucioperca. The sequence continues at coordinate 5,317,534 of NC_050179.1, read as the reverse complement.
ACACACACACACACACACACACACACACACACACACACACACTAAATGTTTATGGATGATAGATGGAAAGAGAAGAGAAGGAGAAGCAGGTGATGTGGCGGTAGGCCACTTTGAAGAAGACTTAAGTAACAGAAAGGCAGACTGAAGGAAAAGGGAAACTGTCTCAGTGTGTGTGATGGGGTTTTGTATTCACACAGTGGGTATTCAGCCTACATTGTGTACATGGAAATCAATGTATCGAGGGCTTATCTTCATAGAGCTGGCACTGTACCCCATCAGAGCATCAGAATGCCAACAGATGCCTGACAAAGATGGAAATGGCCAAATCTTTCCAATTTAAATTCATCACAGGGTGTTATTCAGAAAGTGTGACCATGCAATTGTCCTTTAGTGTCTTGGATTTTAGTAAAAAAAAGATCTTAGCGCTGTTGGCAAGTGACTAATATTGTGCAATGAAAGTGAACATTCAATGTCTTTTAACTATTTTTGATCATCTGTGTAGAGCTTTATTGTAAAGATTGTTTTAGAAATTATACATAAATAAATTGGAAAATTACCAGGGTGGAATGTCCTAATGAGTTGTCTTATATTCTTCACTGTTTCATGTTACTAGATATAACAATGATAACTCGGACTACGACGGAATATTAACCATTTCATTAGCCCAGCAGCATGTCTTTACAGCAGCATGGCAAACACCAACAACGGAAGCTAAAGTTACCAACAATACATCAGGTGTATCTCACTACGAATCCGATAGTAGCCCAAAATACACAACAAGTTGCATTTGAGAAAGTCTATAAAACCCATACTAGTGGTACATGCATCGATTATGGACCATTCTTTATCAAATATGTCTCTTGCAAGACTACTTTATCAATTTAAAATATTGGAGTAACCTTTGAAAAATAAATATTAAAGAACTTTTTACTGTCCAGGCTGAGGGCTCACGTTTGAGTTGGTTTGTTTTTATTATTTTCTGCCAATATAGTTTGCAGTGAAAGTTGTAGTGGTAGCAGAATGTGGTACAAGAAGCAGCAGTGTTGTTATTTCACTGGAACTGCAACAATAAGATTTATTGATAAAAGGTTTTGAGTAACAGGAAAAAATAAAAGGCAGAGTCAGAAAATTTTCCAGAACTGTGCACACAGATGTATTTGCACAATGTTACCCCTGAGTAAAAAAAAAAAGGAGACCTAAACAGAGATACCAACAGGCAGATATGCAGCAGGTCAAGCGCAGATCAGAACTGGCACTGCAGCGCAGCATCTTACAATGCACACAAAGCCTTGAACGATGGGAATAGGGAAATTGGCAAACCTAACATGGTCCCCTGCCATCATCCCTCACTCCCTCCCTCTGTTTCACAACAGATGCTATGTTCCATGAAGACACTGTCAGCTGCACAAGAATAGACCGAAATTTGTTGACAATGATGGTAAGGACTGGAGGACAAAAAAAAGGACAAAAAAGAAGGAAGAAACAAAAAAACGTTGTCAAATTCAGCTTCTGAGTTAACAATGAAGACACAGCACCACGGAGGAGGGCAGCGTGTGAGTTGATGCACAGACCTCTCTACAGGAATAGGACCTATCTCTATGGAAACACACCACTACCCCTCCCCACTACTATTACTATAGTATACACATACACGCACACTCTTGTCAGCTGCAGGCCAGGCGCCGTCTGAGCCCAGATGGTGGTGAAGTGCATAACTCACTTATCTGTCTCTGGCCTCTAAAGGAATGCCTAAAGGCCTCTCCAATTCCCAGCGGACATCACCAAAAAGAGAGAGGAAGAGGCACGCCATCTGCTCCCAGACACCGTAGGCACCCCCCTTTCCTGTGCGTCCCCAAAATTCATCCCCCTTTTTACCTTCAACCCTCCAAAACCCTCCTCGTGATCCCTGAGTGAATCCTAGAGAGTCACTGGGGACGTGAGAGTGGGCACTAGGGAGAATCAACATATTTTGTTAGGAGCAATGTATCCACGACAATAATGTTGTCTTTTTGTGACCCCTTATCAAAAGAGATTGTTAATTTTCTCTGCTTCAATTGAAGGATTTTTAGAGGCTTGAAGAGATGAAAGTATCCAGCATTTCACATCAGAAAGTAAACCTGTAATATTTGTATGCCTTTAGGTGAGAGTGGGTTGAGTGTAAGCATACCCGTTTCTTAGAGACTGTATTTTCACTACTGCAAAAAGCCCACAAAACCTGAAACTTTGTAGTATTATATTTGTCAAATGGCTGCTGTTTTATGGCTTGAGCGATAATTAATTGCTTTGTGATTTTGGTGAGTCATTCAATTTTATGTAAAACTCGACCTGTTTGAGTCTTAGTTTTTCATACATGTACATCTTGTAAATAAAACATCTTTTCATACAAATATGTACAAACGTCCCTGTTTTTTGGCTCTAAGAACAACACAGTGCTTAAACGCATAACACTGGGACAAAGGGAGACTGCATACTTTGCACAGGGACAGCACAGACTAAGGGTCACTGGGTTCGGTCTATACAACCGTCTGGGCAGGAGTGTTCTCATCGCTCCGGATGGTTTGCAGACCAGGGCTTTCCAGAAATGCTGCAGTTATGCCTGCTTTTCCATATAAACATACCCAAAATAAATGACAGTATAATGCTTTTGCAAATTAATTGCGAACGCAAATTAAATGCGAACGCATATTGTGTGACTTTTTTAGCCTAGTTTTTTTCAGTAACTTGAGCTTTATTTTATCAAAATTGAAATCAACTTGTATTGATATATTAAAAAAAAAAAAAGATTTTACAATAACTAGTCATTGTGGTGGTTGCGTTGTTATTTGCTACAAGTGTAAAGTTTTGCTGTTCGAAACACATGTAAGGAACAGAGATCTAAGAATTCAAAATAAAGATGAAAAGAGACATTTGAAAAACTTAAAAGAGTGTGATAAAAGCACCAGCCTGTTGTGCCTTTATCACAGGGCCAACTCTTCACTCTCTTCAACAGCACACCCTTCTTCACCTTGTTGCATATAGCTGCACTGTTTAAAGAGGCCAAATCGAGTTCTCCACTACCCACTAAGTCAAGTGTGGCTCAGGTGTGTGTGTGTGTGTGTGTGTGTTCGCCACATGTGCTTATGTTCATGCTGGTGTGTGGTCCGTCCAGTTTGTGTAAGCATAATCAGATAGCTTTCTTGGTCCTGTACGTGCCTGTGCACACACAGAAAACAATAAATAGCTTTTTACTCATTTCACAAGCAGTAAGAGAGAACGATATTGAAAGAGAGAGAGGGATGGAAATGAGATCTGTGTGTGTGTGTGTGTGTGTGTGTGTGTGTGTGTGTGTGTGTGTGTGTGTGTGTGTGAGAAAGAGAGAGAGAGAGAGAGAGAGAGAGAGAGAGAGAGAGAGAGAGAGAGAGAGAGAGAGAACAAGGAGGGAGGATAAGAGAGGAGATAAGGCAGCGGTGATGCACTTGCAGCAGTACTGGAAACCACAAAGACGTATGATAGAATCAGTTAAAACATCTTGGTGTTCATAGGAGGACCAGAAGTAAGGATAGAACTACCGACCTGCATCTAGTGTGTTTATCCAAGCTGAAATATTCCCTCTCAGAACAAGGCTGGACCATGTGACATCCACTGTATCAAAAAAGCCTAGTTGTACATAATGTTTTTGTGTTTTCCATACTCCTTTAGTTGGCATTGGTACAGACATTCATTTTTACAATTTCATTTTTATAATGCTGGAACTACAAGTATGTTTACATCACACCATTTAATCTCCAGTAGATTCTTCAAAGTTTCCTGTGTGTTGAAAGCATCCCTCTTATAAATGAGTAAAGTCCCGGGTCATGACATATTAGTCTCCAACAAGTCAGGACAAGCACCTCCATCATGTTGCCTCACAGCACCACCAGCTCTGAGCAGCTTTTCTTCAGCCACCAACAAAACGTGTGGAACAAATGGCAACAGCCAAATGGAGAGGCAATAACGCAGGGGGCCCTCTGTGATGTGTGTGTGTGTGTGTGTGTGTGTGTGTGCGCGTGTGCAGGAGCGTGTGTGTGTTGATAAAGTGTACCCAAGCAGACAGGACGTGGTGTGTGTGGATTTTGCAGAGTGAATGGCGATTGTGTATTTTCAAAAGAGAGGGGGTGTCTCCCTGTGTGAGAGTGAATGTCGGAGCCCTCTGTGAGTGAGCGCGTGTGTGTGTTTGTGTGTATGTGTGTGTGTGCACGTGTGTGTGTGTCACAACAGTCCAGAGTCGGTGAGAAAGAGCAGTCTGTTAGTTCAAGTATGCCCCCGTGTGACCGATGTGAAAAGTAGAAGGCTGAGACAAAGATGGCATACTTCTGGTTGCTTCCAGGCCATCTAGTTCATTGTAATTTCTTCTTTTTCAATACCAACGTGTTGATGTTGATAATGTTCAGCTTTTGTTGACACAGTATTTCTCTGATTCAAATGTGGATAGGTGACAAATTAAAGTAAAAACCAACATGGCGTGTCTTAAAGTGTTGGGCCACCACAAGCTGCCCTAACAGTAAGTGCTAGTTGGCAAGTTCTTGGCCCTCTTCAGAATTGGCATTAACATGCGTCTTCGGTGATCCAATCACAAGCAGACAGCCTTAAGTATGTCAGTTCACACACACACACACACACACACACACACACACACACACACACACACACACACACACAGTAGAACATCTCCACTTGAGTCTTGAGTGACCACTTGTGATCGGATCTCACTTTCCTGCACTACGTATATGCAAATAAATATGTACATAATTTCTGTTTGCAAAGACCAAATGCGTTGTTGTTTTTAAGGGAGGCAGCAATGCACTTCCTGTGCCGAGTCTGCCGAAAATTAAAAAAAGAAGAAGAAGAAATCAAAACTGCAGAGTGAATGGCGATTGTGTATTTTCAAAAGAGAGGGGGTGTCTCCCTGTGTGAGAGTGAATGTGTGCTCTGTGAGCCCTCTATTCGTTGGCGTGTTCCAGGCAAACCAAATTGTCCAAGATGTTTGACGCACTTGTAACATGCAAGCTCCTTTTCGTGGCATGTATGTATGTATGTAAGTATGTATGTATGCACTATGTTGTGTTGAATTCTTTAAACAGCAGATATTGTTTGTTTGTCCAAGACAAATTTCCTTCGGGATAATAAAATCTTATCTTATGGTTTGGTTAGGGGCTTTGTTAAGGTTCAGGAAACATCAAGGTTTGAGCTAAGTACGTTTGTACTTCGCAAAGTTATGGGAGCTTTGGTTAGAGAAGGATTAGGGGTCAGGCTTTAAAAAATAACAATGTTGACTATCGGCTGGAGACGAACAGCAATCTCCTGTGTTAAAGGCCGATGTTTTGTTGACCCATGTCTTCCGTGAATGCCTTTAAGGAGAGACAGTCCAAACGTGTTCATAAGATTTTGTCCCAGGGTGCCCCATCTGATAGGATTTTTGCTTTTAGATGTTTTATTACAGAAAGTCATACTTTATTCTGTTACTTATTAATTGGAATTATAGTTAAAAATAAATGATTCCCCTTTTTGCTGTGGACCCCCTGGAATCCCCTCAAGGACCCCTGGGGGTCCCTGGACCCCACTTTGAAAACCTCTGAGCTAACCTACCTGCTCAGCACCAAACGACCAACACCGAACATTTAAGATTGAAGATGAACAACTGAGATGCACCACAGCATGTACTTCACTTTTACATTGGCAGCATTGGTAAATGTTTCACCATGTATATTCGCTTCAGTGAACCAGCAGTGGAGTGGATCGGGTTTTCACAGTGGATCAGAAGCTTTGACTCCTTGGTAGCTGAGTGGCTTATTGACCATCTCAGTAACGCATCCAAGAGGATTTTCACCCCTTTGATTAAAGTACCCCAACAAAGAAGGAAAGTGTTAAGATTTTAAAGCCCCAAACGTGACAATGTCAGTAAGCCTCAAGAGACACTTGGACAGGAGGGGAGGCAAACAATGTAAGCAAACAAAGCCACTGGGACTGAGATATTATGTGTTTATCTTTTGTTATGAAAACACAAATCAGCCTTTTTGTTTTGCTCTTTTTTTATCAGATGGCCGTAATGAGCTGCCTTCTGAGTAATTCAACAATAAGGCCTTATGATCAGAGGACGCTCTTATCGTCAACAGAAAACTTCAAAACGAACGAGAACAAACACACCCCAGGAGCCTCTTTTATCTGTCTCCCTGCCGTCTGCTCCTCACGTTGGGATTGTGATTCTGTTTCAAGACGGAGAGTCCAGCGTTATCAAGCCATTAGTCTTAAAATTATCTCCAAATGTTTTCGTTGTGGAATCAAACCTCCGGCTGCTCCTTGCTGGATGGAAAGAAAATCAAATCTATTAAACTCTTTCATCTGCCCACAACGTCACATCTGGGCTGTGATCTAACATCAGTGCAGAGGCCTGTGTCAGATGTGGGCCCCAATTAGCTAGCGTGGCTGGTTTACGCCCCACCCCCGTTTTTTCCCCCAAAAAACTGTACTAATTGCGCCTGGCTGCTCTTTATGAAGTTGGAAGTCGTGTCGCTCTGTGTCACGCCCAGCTCTTGGACTCTAAAGTTGCACCAAGGCGACAACTACACACTATAAACACCGCCCCGGCAGGATTTGTGGTCGCTGCGATCAAAGTCACAAGTGGGGATGATAGTTCTGGTGTTGCATGTGTGTGTGTCAGTGTGTGTATGAAAGAGAGGAGGTAATGTACGGGTTCTGTCGTTGTAATTATTTATGATTGTAACCGCTGTACAGCTTGATGAGCGAACATGACGCTAATGTGCTACCTTCTGACGCACTATGTGTGTGTGAGGGTGTGTGTTTCTTACCAACAGTCAGGGATGTCGGACTGGGGTGAAAATGGGACAGAGTAGCCAGTGTGCTAAAATGATGCTAGAATGAATAGCTATAGATGCGGGGAGGGGCCCATAGAGAATGACTTTCTACAGGGCCCAGAAGTTTGTTGTGAAGAAGGATGGGCTGACGTGTCCATACAGATCAACTGCCAACACTGTTTAATGTATATCACTAACTGAACAAAGCATTTTAAACAAGTTACAAATTGTATTTAGAATTTAAGACTGAGCTAAGGACCATCAGAAGCAGCGACGGTTATGTTGAACCAACATGTCGTCCAACCACATCTGTCTCATGAGAGACAACATCGCCCAACAAAACATTGGACATTAACACAGTAGGTTGTTCATGGTGTTGCACTAATTATTTAAGGTAATGTGATCGCTTACTGATGATACGTTTGAACAATTTTATTTTTTTAAGGCAAGGCAAGGCAAGGCAATTTTATTTATATAGCACATTTCAGCACAATGCAACTCAAAGTGCTTTACATAAATCATCAAACATTAAAAAGCAAAAAGCAAAAATAGAAAATAGAAAATAAAAAATATTAACAAATACAGATTTAATACGAGATAAAATACAAGAATAAAATTCACAGTTTAGTATAAAAATTGATAAGAGATAAAATAAACAAATACAAGTCATAGTACAGTATAAGAATTAAGGAAAGGCAACATCAAAAAGAAAGGTCTTAAGTCTTGATTTAAAAGAGCTGAGAGTTACGGTAGACCTTAAATGAACAAACTGCTACATCTTTGTAGTGAGATGAACAAAATGATTTGAATCAGCAAAGTGAGTAGTCATTTCCACCATCACTGTGTCTGAATGAAAGATCAGTACAGTACTCTGCTGCTGATCACTGAGCAATTGCATTGAAACAGTTTATGATTGAGTGGCTCACTTATCACATCAAGTGGTAGCGCAGCAGTAGCAGTGGTGATTGTTGTTGGTTGTCGTGTTTTAGTGTCTGTTTGGTCAGCTGGCAGTGCACTGCAAACAGAATAGAACTCGTCATGATTTTGTCATCAAAACAGGGAAATAAAAACAAGTGGGTTTCATTGGAGCAGACTGACACTTAAAGGACAAATCTGGCGCAAAATGAACCTAGGGGTTAATAACACGTGTACCGAGTTCGACCGTTCTCTGGGATATGTTTTCATGCTAATCGAATGTGACCAGTAAACCACTAATTAGCTTATAAAGCTAGTCGTCGGGGCATGGATAAAGTAAAAAGAAATCGCTATTTCTATACCACTAACAAGGCTCAAAATAGCACCACACTTCCACAGTAGCATAATGACGGTCCATACATGTAAACCGAAGCATTGAGAACTTTGTAAGTGTACAGACAGTTCATTAAAAAGATAGTTTAGAAAGACAGTACTGTTCACGAGTACGACGAACGCCGTGCTTGAGCTATGTTACTGGTTACTGGTTACACGCCAATTGTCGTTCGACTGGTCATGACTGTTTTCCCAAGATGGCGCTTGCCTGTATACGTGAACGGTACTGTCTTTATAATCTATCTTTTTAATGAACTGTCTGTACACTTAAAAAGTTCTCAATGCTTTGGTTTACATGTAGTGACCCTCATTATGCTACCGTGGAAGTGTGGTGCTATTTTGAGCCTTGTTAGTGGTATAAAAATAGCGATTTCTTTTTATTTTATCTGTGCCCCGACAACTAGCGTTATAAACTAATTAGCGGTTTGCACTAAAACTGGTCACATTCGATTAGCATGAAAACATATCCCAGAGAACGGTCGACTCGGTACACATGTGTTATTAACCCTTAAGTTAATTTTGCGCCGGATTTGTCCTTTAACTGAAATTAAGTCACTGGCAGCTCTGACTCTGTCAAAGATGACTTTAAAAAAATAAATATAATAAACTTGTGTGTGCTGTGGCTTGCATGTACACATCATTTCACGCAAGTCCTACTATTTGTTTTGAGGAAATTGCACACACAAAGTATTGTCTGCTCCCCGAGTTATCTTCAACATCACTTTCAGGACACAGACTTAAAGTGCACTGCTGGCCGTATTCTTCCCCTTTCCTTCTTCTCCCATTCCTTCCTGTTATTGTTCCCTTTGTCCTTTCTTTTCCTTCTTCCTTCTTCCTGTTTCTTATTCTTTATTTTCCTGTCAGTTCCTACTCCCTATTTCCCCTTCCTCCACTTCTATTTACTCCTTTTTACTCCTTCCTCATCCTCCTGCTGCTATAACCCCCCATGCATACACAAGGACAGTCAACTCATTTCTATTGAGTGCTGTTAGATTTAGTTTTTTTTCACTCCTCTGCTTTTATTCTTTCCCCTTTCCCCTTTACTCTCTCTTTCTCTTTTCTTTTGCATCGATCCTTCTAAATTTGACGTTACTCTCTTTTTGTTTCCTCTGCCTGTCTGTCCATCTTTTCTTCCTCTTTTTCCTCATCCCACTCCATCTTTTTTTCCTTTTCTTTTCTATATCTTTAATGGCCAGGCTCACTCTTTCTCTCTCTGGCTCTCTCCTTTCCATTTATTATCGCCAGCTGAGAAAAACAGAGGAGTGTTTTGGCACCGAGCCAGAGCAAACACTGATATCCAACCAGCCCCCATCACTGCTCTCTCCTTCCACTGGCAGCTGTCCATAACTAAACACACAATGTAACAGAACAGATACGCACACACATATACACACACTCCCTGGAGTGTCCACTGTAGGTGTTTGCTTGGCTGACATGCTCTACAATGATTGCAGTGGTCTGTACAGTGCACTACAGCCTGCAGCTGTGGACCTTTCCAAAGCTTAGGCTGCAGCCAACCAGAAACAGCAACAAACTCTGGACAGGCAGAAAATAAACAAGACACTTTTAGTCTTTTACACGGCCTCTCAAGTCATTTTTCCCTGCAATTTATTCAAGGGCTGTCTGTTTCTTCAGACCATGCAAAGAAAGACTGGAATGGTATGAGCAAGGACATTTCATGATGCAACAGAAGCAAATAGTCAGATTGAAAATGATATTTATATTAGATGGAATGAGTTTATCATCAAAACATGAGAAAACTGTTGACAGCAATAGATGCAGTGTCATTAGGTTCCTTCTTCATAAACTCACAGTCACACTCTCACTTCCTTCATCGGAGCTATTTTCATATTCTATCATTACTTGACACATTTCTTTCACTCTTTCATGAGTTTTGCTCTTTTTCAGCTATTATTTACTTGTACTGGTTTTTGGGTTTGATGGTTTTTCAAGGCAGTTTATTTTGTCATTAGCTACACATCTTTCATTTTTCTCCACACTTTCTAAGTTGCACATTTTCAGGAGACCTGGAATCAGTCTCATGTGTCTGCAAGCTTTAGTCTTGCTGAAGTATAATGAAGCAGCACACTGAGTTCCTGCCAGGTGCTCTGCAGCCCTCACCTCTGACCACACTGCAGAAGTTCATGATCATTCCTTCTATGATAAATAAAGAGCAAAGCATTGTTATTGCTATATTATTCTGTGTGGGTAAAACAATAAGGAGAAAAGTAATTGTTCACACACTGAAAATGCAAGCTCCCAAAACATTGCATTATGGAGCTTTTTGGGAGCTTGCATTTTCTTTTTATATTTCCTTTTGCTTTGTATGCTGTCTCTGCTGGGTTGGATGCTCACACTATCTACAATCGTATGTAAAAAAAAAAATGTTTTTGAAAAAAATTAACCATGCTCACGTGAAAAATATGTGTTTTTGTAATCGACAAAGCCTGTTGCAACATGCTGAATTTGTAAAAAAAGAAAAAGAAAAAAAGGAACAAAACAGTGTGCAGTTTGCAAGGTTATTGCAACAAATATGTTTATTGCAGTTTATTGCAAGGATGAAACTGAGATGTGCAATCCAGGTCCAAATTAGTTGTACAATAATATGTACAAAACACAAACATAATGTGAAGATGTTTTTCCAATTTTCCTCAATATTCTCACTAGGAGTTTGTTTTTATTGATATGTCTTCTGTCTCAGTAATACAAGGTGAAATAGACCTTTACAAGCAGTGTTAGAATGAAGTAATCACATTACTTTACTCATACTCAACAGAAGCTGTAATTAGTTAGATTACTTGCTACTCAATTTTTCAAACCCAAACTTTTCTGACTTTAAACGCTCTCCTGACTGCTTCCAGTCTTTGTGCCAAGCAAATGCGAGACCAAATATGCCCTGGACCTCCCTACCACCAGCACAAACATGAAATTGATATCAACATTTTAATATAGCTACCTTACTATAACAATAGGTCAGAGAGCAGACAAGGTTATCTCCCAAAATGTTGAGGTTTTTCGCTTGAAGGTAACCACTGCACATATGTCTCTGAGGTAAACCTTCAATTGTTTCCACGCACACATGCTGACAGCTCGTTAATGACGGGTAATAAAGGTTGTGTAAACACATCTGTTGGCGCTGAGTTACCAGACAGTAAAAGGCTGTAAAACTGCAGGCCATCAGGCCCAGTACAGAGCACCCATTATCAGTCCAGTGTCCTCGCTCTGAGCGCCAACCCTCAATGACAATTCAGTTTCTTGTCACCAGTTTGTTTTTCTTTAATTGTTTTGTCTCTTTGGTGGAAGGTTGTTTGAGGGATACACTTGAGTTTGGATGTCCTCCCCCTTTTGTGTATCGTCATTGTGTTTTATCACTTTACACCAAAGGTTTTCCTTAAAGGATAATTCCGGCGCAAAACGAACCTAGGGGTTAATAACAGATGTGTACCCACTCTGTCGTTCTCTGGGACATGTTTTCATGCTAATTGATTGTGTTTGTAGCTTGAACGAAGCTAGCGCGGACTGCTAATTAGCTTACAACGCTAGTATTCGGGGCACAGGGAAAGTAAAAATAAATCGCATGGAAAAAAGTTTCAAGTACAGCCCTGTTTATCAGAGAGGAGAAATCTTCAGACTGTACAAAACACTGCGTCTCTTGGGTGTCGTGACGCAACAGGTCCCACTCTGTGCAACACAGACACTCCTGTTCTGTGGCCATAGCTTCACAAAGTCCACAGGTACACCACCAGTTTCCCGAAGTACGAGGCTCTGTTGCGGCATAGCTCTCTCTCTCTCGTAGCCCTTTCACGGAGCTCCCGCAGCTCTTCGTTCGATAAACTGTCTGTACACTTACAAAGTTCTCAATGCTTCAGTTAACATGTAGGGACCCTCATTTTGCTACAGTTGAAGTTTGGTGATATTTTGAACCTTTTTAGTGGTACAAAATATTTTAATATTTTTTCTTTCCCTGTGCCCCGAATACTAACGTTGTAAGCTAATCAGCGGTCTGCGCTAGCTTCGGTCAAGCTACAAACACAATCAATTAGCATGAAAACATGTCCCAGAGAACGACAGAGTGGGTACACATCTGTTAATAACCCCTAGGTTCGTTTTGCGCCAGAATTGTCCTTTAAGAATCTAATGACTTGGAGACATCAAAATCCAAACTGTAAAAAAGATATTATCAATGGCAATACAATGAACGGATTTGGGGTTTTTTGCAACACAAGTTGTGCAAAGCAGTAGTTTCATACATTGGAAAATGTTGTATGATTGCATCACACTTTTAAAATGTTTATTTCCACACAAAGGAAAATACACATATAGACACACACTTTTGAAGGGAAAAAGTAATAGATTATCCCCTATCCCCTGTCCACACACACACACACACACACACACACACACACACACACACACACACACACACACACACACACACACACTACCAAGTATCATTTAGGAAACAGTAATGAGCGCAGCAGCATCTCCATACTGGACGAGCAGGTCATGAGCGTCGTAGGGGCATGTCTACTGGTGCCACATGGCTGATAACCAGATCTGCCTCACGCTCAACAGATGGCACTGGGCGTATCATTATTACATCAGAAGTGATCACCAAATGAGATGAAACCAAAAGCAGTGATTAAGAACAATCAATAACAGTGATTAAAAGAGATCTGACACAAAGGACAGGATGCCAAGCGGCTGAGACAGAAGGGTTAAACACGTCCCAAAGCACCTATTACGATCTGCGCAGAGCTTTGTTAAACCTGATGTGAAAATGAGGCTGGTGGATACAAATCAGTGGCTGGGATTCAAAGGAAGGACGCCAATAACTTGCAGATCAATTTGACTCAAACATTGGTGATGCAAATGAATACATTGATTTTGTTCTCTTCAAGTCAATGAGCTTTAGTGTCTTTCTTTTGAAATTCAAATCTAACACTGATTACTAAAAAGAACCCTGCAATTTTAGTTCTGTAAAACCTGTGTGTATTCTTTAAGGGTTTTCCTTAAATGACTGACCATTTTAAAGTCCCCTAGAAATCTTACTTCCTTACTCATTCATAAAGGTGTCACTGACCGTCTGTATTTTTAAAAACCTGCTGCTGTGGACACATATAACATTTTTTTAATTTCAGCAACACCGTATTTTACATTCAGTGGAGTGTTTTCCATGTTTGCCCTGTTTAACGACAAGTTACAATGTCTCTGGAGACAAACCTGCTTCTTTGTCAGCAATGGCTGGATATTGTTTTTGGATTGCTCTAATATAATCAACAGTGCAATGAATGACATATTTACATACATTTTAAAGCTATAGTGCGTAGTTTCTTTCGTGCCCGTGAGGAATTCTAAGTAATGACAACACCACTGTCGGCGCGTCCACATGATACAAGTCTTCCGTGATCATGCACACCCCTGCCCCCCTCCTCCACACAGTTGCTAGAAGCCAAGGAGGACACGGAGGATTAAAAAAACATGATGGATTCTTCAGAAGAGGTAATTATCTTCACTTGAGTTTCTGCGGGCGAAAGTTGCCGGACGACACAATCTTCTGAACATAGACATACTGAGAAATACAGAGAGAGTTTTGTGGAGCTTGTGTAGTTTTAATTAGCTTTGTAGCAACTCATTTGGCAATGGCTTGAATGTAACGGACGTTCATTAATATCAAACAGTTACGCACTAAAGCTTTAAAGGATAATTCTGGTTCCAGATTGTGTTGAAGTCAAGCTTGCCAACACATGTCCAAACGTCTGTATTTTACGAGTTTGGAGTGAGAACGGGTTGAGCTTGCATTACTGTTTGCAGCTCCCTCCACCAACCATATCTCCCTTTTTTATATGCTAAGCTTTTTGGTACTGTTGATTTTATCGTAATTATCATATATTCATGTATGTGTTAAGGTGGCATTTGTTTTCCATCAGAATCAAGAAGACACCGTTGTGTACAGTGCCGATTCTCAGGTCTGTTGGGGCCCTATGCAAGAATTCCTAGGAGGCCCCTCAAAACCAGTTCATCAACATTATGTTCTAACATCTACAAATGCTAACAGGCCTTGGCTACGGCTAATGCTGCCACTATGTCCTCCAGATCTGAAGACCTTCGCACATTTTGCTCCATTGAAATAAGAACCAGTCCTGAAAGTCTCTCCTGGGAACTGGTTGACCTGAGATAGGTTTTCATGAGTTTTAAAGCTGTTAAGCTTCTCTCTCCAGAGGCAGCAGTGACTGGAAGAGTTACAGTAATAGCAGACGAAGAAGAATGCTGAGGTTTCCATAGAGATCCAGAAGCTGAACCATAGAGATCCAGAAGCTGAACAAAATGTGTGATTAGCTTCTAAAGATGCATTACAGAAAATACAAGTAGAGATAAAAATATTAGCCAATTAATCAATGAAACAGATGGACAGAAAATAAATTGGCACCAATTTTGATAGTTGTTTAAGTCATTTTCTGAGCATAAATGCCAAACATGCTGTGGTTCCAGCTTTCCAGCTTTTAATTAGGCTATTTTAATAATCTTAATATATTTGAACTGGTGGTTGAAAAATATAAGGGTAATAGTGATTTTACAAACCAAACAATCAATTGATTAATGGAGAAAATAATCAGCAGATTAATCCATAATGAAAATAATTATTAGTTTCAGTCTGATACAAAATAGTTAAAAATGAGCTTGCACCTCAACCAGCTATCAGTAAAATCCTGCTTTTATATCTTGTGTATGAAAAGAGATAGAGAGGTATTTATATGAGGGGCCACCTGGGACCTCAAATATTTAAACCAAAGCTTCCATATACAAATGCACAAGACACACACACACACACACACACACACACACACACACACACACACACACACACACACACACACACACACACACACACTGTATATATTTGCAATATTGGCACTGAAATCACAACCTGTCTAACCTAAAACTCTCAGGTGTTTTTGGCATCCTGTTCTTTCCTTCTCTGCAGGGACTATGAATTAAAAATTACATAAAATAAAATGCTGGCTAAGTCTCAAGGCCAATGCAGCACATATGGTTTTACTGTAATGAACATCACACCTTAGGGAAGGACATGGAGGCTGATACAGAGAAAGAGAGAGAGCGAGGCGGAGAAAGAGAAAGAGAAAGAGAGAAAAAAATAAGAGCGAGAAAGGGCAAAAGCAAAAAGGAGAGATTGTCAAACAGAGTACATAGGGACGTACATAAGAATTGGACTGTTGTTGCTTTTGTGTGTGGAGGATTTACTCTTTCTTTTCCTCAATCCACCCACATCCTCCCGTCAGTGTGAATGATAGAGAGATCTGGGACATGAAGCGGAGCCAAAAAGGAAAAGTGAGAATAACGATGTGTCCTGGCTTGTTTTCATTCAGCCTCTCTGACTTGTTTATGTCAAGTCAGCAAAGTGGTGGTCGGGGGCTGGGCAAGGTTTTATGTTGTGTACGTGTGAGTTTGTGTGCATGTTTGTATGTATGTGTGTACATGTGCACATGTTTGGCAATAAATATAAATGTTTACAGAAAAAAAGAATGGTGTCCCCCATGTTCGATGATAAAGCACAGTAATTAAAAGTGAGGCTGAGCGACATGAGAGAGACTGCAATGAGGTCAGTAATACATAAGAGCAAATGAGAGCTTAAATAAACAGATGTTACATGTAATAAGTGTCAAGCACATTACAGATACCAAAGCAATTAGTTCATTAATTGATCGACAGAAAATAAATGTCTTTTTTTCAGCAAAAATGCTCACTGGTTCCCGCTTTTAAAAGTGAGGAGTTTATGCTTTTCTTTATATAAAAGTAAACGGAATATGTTTAAGTTTTGGACTGTTGGTCAGACAAAATTTGAATATGTCACCTTGGGTTTGGTAAATTAGAATCAGAATTATAATTGACTTTATTGTCATTTTAAGTACATACAACGAAATTAAACGTGCTACTCTGTGGTGCAAACATAAAAACACATTAAACCAAGAACATGGATCAGAGAATGTGAAGACGGTAAAAAAGATTAAAACTAGAGTAAATAGTACAATAGTTACATTACATTACATCTCATTTTACATGTCATGTCATGTCATTTCACATTGTCACAATATTGAAATCATTTAGTAAAATAATGTACTTGTATTGCACATTATTACGTAAAGTGCAGGCGCATAGCAGCATAATACATAATTATACATTTTCTGGAGAAAAAAAAATTGGTTAATCAAATAATTGAAAAAAAATAATTGTTGGTTAGAAAAGGAGACTGTTCTCCCAAGAAGAACAACAGCACGAGCCATTTCAACAACTGCCTCAAAACCACACATGGTGTCAGTACCCGATCAGTACCGCCTGTAAGATCCGTTCTGCGCATGCGCATGAATACGTAGTAGAAAACTAACAATGTCCCTGTACGATTTTTACCACGCATGCGTTGAAACACTTTACGACCAAACATCACAACTTTTGTATTAAATCTTTATTATATAATAGCAAAGCCCGTCTACGGAAAGCCGTTCCACTCCCTATTAAGCCCCATTGTACCTACTTTGGTTGCAGTTCCACCAGAGTTCCACTTGGGGTGATCACGGTCCAGTGCAAAATGAATGGGATCCTATGGAGCTAGACGGCTAAATTTGTCTCTTTCGCCTGATTGTCGTTGAGAAATCTCAGATTTGATTGTAGTTTTTGCAAATTCAACATGGATTATAGGTCAAAAGTTGAATGAACGAGTACTTATGCCCTTTTGATTTGTTACAGGTTGAGTCGTTGTTGCCCATAACACGCTAGCATTCTGCTAATGAATGCTGATTGGTCAGTGAAGGACTGATTACGATCGGAGATCCCGCTTGACGGCATCCGAAGCAGAACCAGAATGTCAGAGTGAATATTTCGGCGTGGTCTTTAAAACATGAGCAAACCTCTTTCTAGCACGTGTATTGACAGGGAGAGTCTAACCTGTCAGCTGTGTTGTCGATGCCTCGAGAGAAAAAAGGAAGCGACTCAGAGCTTGCCGTAAAGCAGTATTTCTGGCCGTATATGTGTATGACGTCATTGACATTTTAAAAGGCTTTTTAGAACAAAAAAGCCACTTTAAAAAAATCTAACTCCCAGCAGTGTGTATTTTCTTAGCCTCCCCTTTCGAATGCAACATTCAAATTACTAGACAAAAAATTATATCCTGAGAAAAGTGGATTTTGAGGGGTATAGCTCCATAGAGTCCCATTCATTCTGCACTGGCCTGTGAGCACCCCCTATATGGAACTCTGGTGGAACTGCAACCAGTTCAGAAGCCGGAAGTAACGAGAGAGTGGAACTTCTTCCCATATTAGAAATTCTTTGATAATAGTCATACAAACAATCAAGACTTGTTGCCACTGATCCAAAACCGTGTAGCGACGTGTTGTTGTGTTGTTTATGTTAATGTTTTTACTTTTAATACTTCGTCTTGACTAATAACCATAGACTGTATATTATTAATGCGATGAAGTGTAAACGTACATAGCTAAGTGTCCTTTCGAAGACGAGATGACAGCTCTTCCAGCCACCACTGCTGTATATACCACTATAGTAGCTACATGCTAACGGCAGTAAATATGTCATCTTAGCTCGCAATGATGTTAAATTCTGCCCAATTCCGGGTCATATTCCTGCTGAAACATGTCCGATTGTGTAGTGTTTGGTTCAGAAGCTTTTATCTGCGATTTTTGACATTAGAAAGTGCTGCTTCGTTCCACTACAATCTAACGTTAGCATACTCATAGCTAACTATTATGTAGCTGCATGCTAATGCGACATAGCCGAGCATATATAGCTAGCTATATATGTACGTATGTAGCAGGACTTTGTACCATAAAAAAATCACCAATAAAAGCTTATAAACCAAATACTAAACAAATACAAATACAGTAAAGTGACCGGAATTTGGGGTGAAATGTCCAGCATTGAGCTACATAATAGTTTGCTAGGAGTATGCTGGTCTCTCACAGAGATCTCATTTGTAGCCCTGTTTTTATCCGAAACTTTCATAAAAGTACAAACACATAAAGTGAGAGGTATATGCACATGATTAAACTTTATTTCAAGCATGATTAACCTGAAGCAGGACGGAGTCATGACTTAAAACACCAAAGCAAGGCTTCTAGCTCAGGCTAGCTAGCGTTAGCAAATTACCTTCAAAGTTGCAAAGAAATGATGAAACGTAAAAACTTGAAGTCTTTATTTAATTTGCTACATGGTGTTGTACTGGATGGCCGGACGACCCTCCGTATATCATTAACAGATACTTTAGGAAACTCCAGCAAACACCTTGTAAACTTCATCTCTGCCATCATAACGGTCTACTGTCACTGTCTAATGTTTTCTTTCGGTAACCATAGAGCTGTGCGCAAGCGTAGAACTGATCAGGCAGTGTCGTAAAACACGCTGAGTTTCTGCGCATGTGCTGAAGTATGCGCATGCGCAGAACGGATCTTACAGGCGGTACGGATCGGGTACTGACACATGGTTACGTTCCAGCTAAAAAGCCATCTAGCGGCTGTAGAGGAAGAAGGAAGTGGTGGTATCACAGAGTGACAAAACCCATAGAGAGGACAGAGTTGATGGACGGATCAACAAAACCATTGGGGGTGATTCCATAGTGTGAATTCCAGCCCTGTTCGGTCTCTTTAAACTGCTGAGATTTTTTTCATTCCCAATTTTGACATAAAAACTTAACTAAGTGCATCAAAATATATACAGTATATCTATATGTTTTGATGCACTTAGTCAATATATATATATGTGTGTCTCCCCCCGCACCCTCCACTCCCATAGAGAATGCAAAGCCAGATTCTGTGGTCACTGAGAGCTGGTGGATTGGGTCCAATCAGAAACCGCTGGCTCGTCTCCGTCCTTCCCAGCCCGACATTCTGGGCACTGAACATAATCCTTCACTTTCTCCCTTTCTGGGTTTCTTTAGGATGGTTTTCCATTGCAAAAAGCCAGATGTGACTGTGGCATGCCAGGCATTTCACCTGGTTCTAGTCCTGATGCTTGACCCCCCCCCCACCAGCGAGGGCCAGGCATGAAACACCTCCTGCTGATGCACGTGACGCCCTTCGCATTGTTCCTGGCTTTGGCTGCTCCTCAGGACTTCACCGCAGGCTATTGTTCCTGCCAATGGGGAAGAGAAAGATGCATGTTCACACAAACAAGGACAAACTCACTCAGACTGACACACACACACACACACACACACACACACACACACACACACACATACACACACACACACACACACACATTTTTATACTTGGAATCATTCAAAGAGCTTGAAAAGTGCATGTTATTTATTCAACTAAGTACAGGAAATTAACACCTAAACTGTCTTTGCCCACATATCTGTTTCAGTTCTCTTAATACATCCATGGTTTCAGCAGGATTCAGACTCTCTCAGTTTCTTGTAGTCTGTTCTTTCTTATTGCCTCTCCTACTCCTCCTTATTATCTCCAGTCTCTCAATAGTCCACTAGTGGTTTTACTGTCTGTATCCCTTCTTCTTTAACATATTGCATTACATTCCTCTGGCTGCAGGTAGCAAGAGATATGCAAGAGCAAAAGTTCTGTTTGTTACGATAAATCTTGTGCATTAAGAAAAGTCTTATCGGCAAAATCTTTTTCTGTTTCTAATCTCCAAAAAATGTTTTTACACACTTCCAGATGATCTCTCATTATTTAACTTATATTAAGAAGATGATCATAACTAAAGGCGAGGGGTGGTGCCTGGGTAGAGTGTGCAGGAGGCAGGACACACACCGAGGCCATTGTATGTCCTTAAAATACAGTAGGCATAAGTAAGTACACCCCTATGTTAAATTCCCATAGAGGCAGGGAGATTTTTATTTTTAAAGGCCAGTTATTTCATGGATCCAGGATACTATGCATCCTGATAAAGTTCCCTTGGCCTTTGGAATTAAAATAGCCCCACATCATCACATACCCTTCACCATACCTAGAGATTGGCATGGTTTTATTTAAAGGTGCTATAGGTAGGATTGTGAAGATCCAGGATTTAGCCAAAGAATTTGAACATTGACAACTTCTCAGTCACTCCCCACCTTTCTGCTAAAGCCTAAACGGTCTCCTAAGCCCCTCCCTCCACAAGAGAGAATGAATGCGTGTGCCACAGAACTGAATTAACTGCTTCTGTCTATACACTTCAAGCTCTGTTAAATATTTTGTCCATTTGAGGTTAGGTTGAAGTTGCAAGTTTAAACACTGACATTTCCAAACTGCACTGGTGAAAGCACAATGCAACAGAACAGTAAGCACTGCCACTGATGGTATTGCAGTAATTGCTGTGTTGCTATATCTGTAGTTATTTTTCTGAATATGAGAGTAAATTCATTACAATTTCAATTACATACAGAAGATGGTAACAGTCTTCAATAGTGACAGTGGGGTTTGTCAGTTCCATCAGTTAGTGTAGAAAACAGCACAGAGGGAGAACCCAGTACTAGCTGTAGCGCCTTCTTTATAAGTTGTATTCTAAAGCTTGAACGTGCAATACATTTGGTAAATTGGCAGTGTGACAAGACACACCAGGAAAATTGGTTGCAGTTTCTCTTTGTGATTAGTGTGCTACATTGGTATTTAGATAATGGTATGATGGCACATGCATTTGGTGTATAATGTAGCCTAAAACATTTGCAGCCTGACTGGGACTAACAGTTGGCTCTTTTGGCTCAGTTTCCCTGTGCAATTGGCCAAAACAATGGAAAAATCATTTTGGAAGAGAAGAGTCAAATTTCTCTCTCTGACTCAAACAACCACACATATTTAAGTATTTGATGGTGCTCTATGCTTGGACATGCATTCAGCAAAAATCAGTTAAAAAAAATCTTAAATCAGGGAGCTATGAATTTCTTTTTGTAAAGTATGTACGCAAAAAGTAATGCACATTAACGACTATTAGATGTCCAAGTGCACATACTGGGTAGATTACATCATAGCCTGCAGCTAGTACCATTGTGCTTATTTTACTATTAAACACACAAGTGTTAAGAGGATGGATGTTATGAGAACCAGATCCTGGACTCCAAGATTCCAATGGAAGTTGCTCACCAAGTGCATTTTTCTTTTCTTGGTTTTCTCCATTTTGTGTGCACATTATTTTCCCTTGTCCCTTGTCTCATGTCACACTTAAAATGCCAAGAAAAATGCTTTTCTTGGCTATTAGTACGTTCTTAATATTAAATCTTCAAGGTTTAAAAAGAAATAAATGACATTGTTGGATTGTATTGTTGTTGGACAGTGGGACTAATTGGCAAGAATGCCATGTCACACCATCCAGCTCTCTCAATACTGTACAGTACATCTATGGTTGGGACAGAGAAAAATAAAGGTTGGTGTGAGTTGGAGTTGGAATTCTTCCATCCTCTAAACAGCAATGTGGTGACTTTGTGTTTAATAAGACTTTAAACTGGACTTTGTGGTTTACATTTGATGTACTCACCAAACCCTGCAGCAACCTGACCACACCAATGATTTTTTTTCTTCTTCTGGAGACTTATACAGGAGGCATGGCATCATGTGTTCTGATATCATCTGTTCAATGTCAGTGTAAAGCAAACCAAAGGAAATTAGTTAGTGGCACTTCCTTTATATGTATATTGCTTCCAAATATGTACC
Source organism: Sander lucioperca (assembly GCF_008315115.2). Taxonomy (NCBI): domain Eukaryota; kingdom Metazoa; phylum Chordata; class Actinopteri; order Perciformes; family Percidae; genus Sander; species Sander lucioperca. The sequence continues at coordinate 5,295,723 of NC_050179.1, read as the reverse complement.
ACAAATCTCATTTGAGGAATTACCCAACATCCTAAAAAAGTTACCCAACATCTTATTTTAGATTGTCTTCTGGAGCCTATGAATACAATGCCCTGCACTGTTTATAGAGAGGAAGACAAGAGTCACCACTTTCAGTTTGTTAAAGACCTATCCTATATCTTTGTGCTATTTTCAGTTGTGAAAACAGATTCAATCTTAATCAGATTCTAGTCTAATTTTACTAACAAAGAGAAAAGGCAGGGGATAACAGCTGTGTTTAGCTGTGTCCTAACCACTTGGCTGCTGCCCAGTTTAGATTATCACCCTCGTAAAATGCAGCTATGGCTAATTATGTGGGAAGGGAATCCGTGACTTGTGCAGTTTTGGGCAAAAAACGCACACTTGCAAAGCCACGCGGACAAAATTTATTCCCAAAACGTGCAAGCAACAAGACACAAACTCCCATACACACTCAGATACACACATATATTTACACATACTCATGGCCGACACATGGCGAAGACCACCCAAGAAGGAGCAGCCTCTTTGAAAATAATGAAAATTCCGCAGCAGCCTGGTGCTGCACAGCAGGCCGAGGCAGTGCTGCGTCTACACAGGAGAGTCTATGGAGGCTTGCATCCCACCTGGCTGCAGTGGTTGCTGAGAACAGGCAGAGAGCCATGATGATAAACAGTTACAGTTTTTCCATCTGCAAAAAAAACCCTCAGTAGGACCTCTGCGTGTGGATGCTGTCAGGAGGGAAACAACAAATATCAGTGCTAAACTGGGCAGATTCCAGGCTAAATTATGGTATGATGGGTGATGGATCCTGATCATTGACCCGTTGAGAATAATACTCAGGTATTGTTTTGGCAGTGACTCTCAATTTATGTTTGTGTCATGTGAATCTTCCTCTTGGTCCTTCAGTTGTCACAATTGCAAGTGAAGCAAAATGTTCACGGCTTCCACAGATACAGCATAATGCAGAAATCTGTCACATTTTAGAAAGAAAGAACATCTGTGTTCATCCTGTCTTGCTTTGCAGGATTTATATATTTTTACCAAAATCCAGAGAGCACGTGTATGGATGGCTTTTCAGTTTTGTTTATTTTGTGATCTCAGTAAATCTATGCACTGATCTCAACATTACAAGCTTTTTGTAAAGACAAATTAAAAGGTTTTTCACTTCATGATTATAGGAAAATATAGTCTTGTTTGATTTCAAAATAAAAAGCTATCAAAACATAGCATTGTTATTAAAAGCTATAATTATCACAATTTAATTTAAATAGATACCTTGCTCATTAATATAACAAATGAAGATTCAATCCAAAACGTCCATTTCCTGTTTTAAACAAATGACGTCTGCTGTATCAGGTTTGTATTAGTCTATATCGATGACGTTTCATTTTACGGGATTGTTCCGATGCCGCCGGAGATTCTGCCGGATGTCCCTCATTTTGGCCGGATGTCCCTCAATTTACGCTTTCTTTGTGTTGGAATTTTAAACTACGGTCGAAACGTACACGTTCCACCAAAACAAGTTCCTTCCCGAGGCTATTTTGCAACGGCACCGTTGCTCCGTCCGGTGCTTAACGCCACCCAAGACGATTGTGATTGTGATTTTTCTCCCATCCAGGAATGTTGCATGGACTAGCCAGACCCTCCTCTGCAGCGCTGTGGAGGAAAGTCTGGCAATGCGAGACTAGGTTTGTATTGATGCTTTTCTGCCTTTGTGATAGAATAAGATTAGTTAAACAAAATTGCAGACAAACAAAAGAGCGCTGCTCTTAGAACCCCAACTTGGAGCACTGCATCCATGTTTCATTCATGCTCAATATAATTTGTTTTTTGATGCATCATCTAGTCAGAGATTGATTCATTTATATAAGGGTTTAAAGGTTTTATGTTTTTTATGTGTTAAGCTTTTGGTATTGTTGACTTTGGTAAAATCTATCTATTGTTCATGTATAATTACATCAATCTAAATATGTATTTTTTTCTCCAAGCAGAGTCCTTGTTGCTGCTTGGATTCTGCTTGGAGATGAGAGCATTTTATACGGTGGCCGACAGGGGCAAACGCCCTGCAACTTAAGAAAACACATGCAAATAGACAAAACACAAGCAAATTAAGGAAACAACTTCATTAATTTGAAAACACATGCACAGCATTCAGCAAATGTGCTGCAAATACACACAACACAACCAGTGGGGGTGGCAGTATCTCAGTCCGTAGGGAGTTGGGTTGGGAACCGGAGGGTCGCTGGTTTAAGTCCCCGTACTGACCGAAATACGGAGGTGGACTGGTAGCTGGAGAGGTGCCAGTTCACAGTTAAATTAATTAAATTAATACATAAATGCGCTGCAAATATAGAAACGATGCAAAAAGAAAAGCACACAAACCCCGAAAAAAGGAGCGATGTGATTCGGACCTCGAAATTAAACCCTCTCATGTAATATGGCTTAAACAAACGTCAATGTTAAACGCCGATGCCGTTTTAAATGTTTTATCACCACGAGTTTGATTGAGTTGATTGAGTATCACCTGTGACCTGAGCCGAGACACTCCCACCAAACAAGAGAAAACATATCTCAAACATAGACTTCATATTTACAGTCTATGATCTCAAAGCAGTTGCACACCGTTTCACAACGGTGCACACCGTTCTGAGATTGAACATGCCCAGGCTCTCTCTCTCTCTCTCTCTCTCTCGCTCATGGGGTCGAAAATCAAGCTGTTCCACTTAGCTGCTCCCTCTAGAGGTCTGGAGAACTTCCGTTGTGTAATCTGGATGCAGCGTTTTTTTTGTTGCATTTGTTTTTGGGGTTTGTGTGCTTTTCTTTTTGCATCGTTTTTTATTTGCAGCGCGTTTATGTATTTGGTTGTGTTGTGTGTATTTGCAGCGCTTTTGCTGAATGCTGCTCATGTGTTGTCAAATTAATGAAGTTGTTTTCTTAATTTGCTTGTGTTTTGTCTATTTGCATGTATCCTTTGACATACGTATCCCTGACAGAATTTTAGAAAGACCACAAAACATGTTTATATTTGTGCGTGATAGCTTGCTGTGGATTTCTCAGTGCTTTTTCTCAGGGCGAATTCAATTTCATGTGTTTTGGATAATTAATTAATTCTTGCACACAACTTGTCAACAATGCAACAACCAGCCATGACTGAGTTACACACACACACACACACACACACACACACACACGCACACGCACACGCACACGCAGACGCACACACACACACACACACACACACACACACACACACACACACACACACACACACACACACAACCACCGCAGTGGGTGAGGAAAAGCATGCAAACATGGCAGTGGTGAAATCTGCATCCCTGCTGGTTGAGACAATGAGGAACACATAGTCAGGAGGCTCTCTGACTTCCTTTGACCAAAAGTTGTTCAGCCCAAAGAATGTACCAAACACACTTTTATTATTACTAATAGTGCGGACAATGGCATGCAGAGCATATTACAGTTTTTGCCTATTGCTTACACACTTTTTGCAGAATTTGGCTCATTATGTCAAAACTCTACACACAAGCCAATCAGACATAGCACTTGGAGATTATAGTTTTTTTCAATTGCTTAAGCACAATTTTGAAAACAGGGACTGTCTTTTTCAAAACACTACACACAGTTAGCACAACCACACACCCAATTAGCAGAACACCTCAGACCCTTTGCAAAATGAAACACTCTTGCAAAAACTATACACTATTTTATAAAAAACATATTTTGTTACCATATGAAACACACACGTTTCATTTGACTTAATTACGTTTCAACCAGATACACACTGCTGTTGATAACCCAAAACACTTTTAGCAATTCTACTTCTCAGTGATTAGAGTACTGTAAATGAAGTACACAGAGAAAGTACAAATATACAAAAAGTTTGTCAAACACTACACAAAATCAATGCTGCAGACTGAGTAAAATATAATTTATTTCTCTCCATATACCCAAATCAGACAACATGTCAACATGGACAATCACAACAAAACATGTCCCAGTTTTCATGCTACTACAGTAGTGTGCATAACACTGTTAGCTCCGCAAACAACAGACAAACATAAAATACTGTATCCAGTACAGGTTACAATCACAGAAAAAACAACAAACAAAAAAATGATCTGAAAAAGTACAGAAAATACTAGACATTATGTCTTCGCCTAGCTGGATCTGGCCAGAGAATTTCATCAACATCACAGGCAATATCCTCATTGGCAAGACAACTGTCTTGAATGTCGAATCCATCCTTGCACAGCTGGGGCGTTGACTTGGTCACAGGTGTCCTCCATGGTCTGAATGAGGGATACCTGAGCCTGGGGCCGGAGATCGTAAACCCTCACGTGATTATGGGCCCCCTTCCTCCTTGTCATTCTCGACCCTCAATCCTCAAATGTCACAGGGATCGGTATCAAAAGTGCTGATATGGTGCATCCAATGAGCAGCTGATTACTGTAACTGTAGACAGATTTTTTTTACCTGTTTCCTTGTCGAAATGTCCTTATGACACATGCCACTGTATATCTGCTAAGATTTGGCTGAACTCTTAGTCCAACCTCCCTCAGCGTCAATACGTGGTTCACAACATGGTCCACTAGTGTTGCGCGACTTTCATTTGATAAATTTGGTCCTCTTCTTCTTTGAGCATATTCTCCGGCTTCAGGTCTTCCTCTCCCTCTCCCTCTTCCTCTCCCTCTACCTCTACCTCCACCTCGGCCTTTACCTCTGGCTGGGCCTCTTCCTCTACCTCTACCTCCTTCTCCTCCTTTGTGGATTCCCCCTCTCACTCTCAGTCTTCTTCTTCTGACACCTTCCATTTCGGTTGAAGGAAGGTGTACTTACCTGCTGCATTTTATATAGTGCTTAAACCTGATTGGTGTGTCTACAATTAAGCAACCATGTGTTTACGTACCTGGTGGCTGTGTTTAACCAATTGGTTCATGGGTGTGTTTATTTGAAAGCCTTTGCTTTGAAATTGCAAGGAAATGACATCATGATAAATTTCTGTGTCAAATGCATACAAGTGTGTTTAGTGTTTTGCAAATCGCTGTGTGTGTGAAAAAGTGTGAAGCTGACAATGTGCTTACAGTTGTGCAAATCTAGGCCAGTGTTTTGCTCCTTGAGTGTAAGGTTTTGCTAATTGTGGGAAAGTTTTAATTTTAGTGTGTAAGCAATTGTAAAAAACTGTAACAACTCATATCTATGCCAAAATGAAACACTGCAATCAAAACTTAACACTCCTTTCTAAAAATGAAATTCTTGCTACAAAACCATACACACAAGCACCATTTGAATTCCTCTTTCATATCACCAGCAACACACTGATGGGCTTTATAGAAAACACTGCAGTCTTTGTATTTCTATTTTTATTGTCATTTTCTCAGACTCAGTATTCTACTAGAAGTAGAATTTCTGCAGTAATCAAACAAGAGTTTTTACAAAAAACTAAAAATTACAGAAATAAAAAAAAATAGAATCACAAATCATCAAATTTAGGGGGGGGCCTATGGATCCCACCTTCTGTTCGGATCTGGCCACAAGACCTCGTCAACATCACAGGCGATGTCTCTTCCACGTCCGACTCCTCTCTCTCTTTGTCCTCTTACTCTGACATGCTTGCAAAGTTCTCAGAATGGCTTACCTGAGGCCTATCTGTAGTGCTAAGGCTCAGACCGATTGGTGTTCTGTTTTCTGTGCAAGTGTTTTCAGGTGTGTATGTAAGTGCCTACAATTGCCAGATGAGTTTTGCATTTTGAACAGACTGTTTTCCCAATGATAACAGGAGATTTCGTTTTTTGAACAAAGTGTCTAATGTAAGAAAACGTGTGTAGTGTTTCGCAATAAGTGTGTTACAGAAATGCAAACAAAGTGCAAAAACTGTAACAAGACAACAGCCACAATTTTTATTATATAGTTTGGCTAACTCATGGAATTAATGTTTATTAAAGCTGAGTAAATATGGCAACAACATTTGTCATTTTAGCCAAAAGTAATTTATTGTTCAGCCCCATCAATAGCCATCAGACTTGAGCGGGTTTTATGCTTCTGCGGACGCTCTACGCAGAGCTTTCGCCGTAGCCTACGTGGCCTGAAATCTCTTCAGAAAGAATAGTAGGGCCGGCATGTGTGTGTGTGTGTGTGTGTGTGTGTGTGTGTGTGTGTGGGGAGTGTGTGGTAAAGTGAGTGAGAGACTGACGGTGATTAGCTTCGGAGCGAGTACCGACTCTAGAGGCATAGAGGGAGAAAAAATGTGTCTCCCCTGTGCTTGGTGGGAAATCTGTAGCAGGAAAATTTAACCCTCTCCTTGATTTCATGTTGTTTATGGAAAAGGAGAACCCGGAAATTAGTAGGGGGAAATGCAACACTACCAAGCCACGGACAAGTGGACCAATCACAGTTGTTGCGTCGCCGTCATTACATTTTTTGAGAGGTGCATGTCAGGCTACGGCGTGGGTTCCGTATCTCCACGTATACGTACGTACCCATGCCGTCGATTTAACGCAGGAGCATAAATTGGTCTTAAGAAGTTCTCATTAGCTGTACTTTTTTCACTGCACATCGCATAATCCTCATGCCAGACCTGAATCTGTGCTTTTTAAATTTGGTTTATTGGTTCAAATAGCACCTGTTAGCAATATGAAAGATTGCAGTAATTACCTGAGCACATAAGAGTGTTGAAAATGTTAAAATTTGTAAAATGTAAAATGTTTTTTTTAAGGATACTGTTTTGACAATCACTTTGTTTTTAAGATGAGGTAAAAAAAATGCTAGACAAAACATGACTTATTAAACTTAACATAGTCCCAAAATCCTAATGAGCCAGCATTAAAAAAGGCGGTACCTAAAGCAAGACCAATATTATTCCTGGCAAAAGTCAAAGGCTTTGACAGCCCTGTTCATTTTTATGTTTTACTGGAAGGGGAAAGGATCTTGACTCCATTGTTTGGGTTGAAGAATTAGTAATAACCTTCACTTCCTCCATCAACAGCATTGCAAGGCACCAATAATGAAGCGGTGAAAGGTCAGAGTTGTAACGTCCCGAGAGTATTCCTGAGACCAAACAAATGAGCACTCAAGAGAAAATGTATGGGTCAGTAATTATAACAACAGCCAAGAAAAAGGTGTGTGATAAATCACTATCACTGAATCACTATACAAAGGATCAATGTGATTATGTTGCCCTTCCAGTCTGTCTACTTATCTTCGTGTATGTTTACTTTTGTGTATGTTGGTCCCTGTTACCAATTTATATATGTGGATATTTTAAGTTACTAAACTGTGAAATACTGTGTGAGTGTTTCATCAGAAAAAAAATATGACAAAAAAAATATATTATACCATCAGGCAAGGTTACATTTGCATTACAGCATTGTTTAACTCTGTGGGGGTTAAGCTTGGGCTGTAAGTTAATGCATGCCAGAATGAGAGAGTTACGGAGTAGTGAGACTGAGGTTACTCCAGTCCGGGGACTGTTGGTCTAGTGCCAGCTCTCCTGACCCAGAACATTTTGTACCGTAGTGAAGGCATGCAGGCAACAGCCATTGTCTTCTCATACTCTTCTACACACACACACACACACACACACACACACACACACACACACACACACACACACACACAGTTGGAGTAATGTAATCACACTTGAAGCACACACACACACACACACACACACACACACACACGGACACATGTTCCTCTTTGTGAGAACCGATTAATTTTGGAGTCAAATTCTGTTTCCTTAACCCTAAACCCTTGAATAAACCCAAATCTTAACCCCAAGCCTAGCATATAATGCAGTGCAAAAGCGGTAAAACTGGACCTTAACATAATTTCAAACTTCACACACCATCTATTTGTCTTATAGATGATTCATACTCTAAGTTTTTGAATGTTTAGTGTGCAAGTAATAAAATCCACAGCTAGTTATTCAGATACAATATCTTTATCTCGCAATAACCTCACTACATCAACATGCATATATTGTGTTCGGATAAGTTTAGTCAGGTGTGCTAACATGGAGCCTTATCCAACAGCAAAATATGTTACATGAGGTCACATAACAGAAATTGCAGTCTGTTATGCCAACAAATGAATGTAAACCAAGTTGCAGTTGCTATGCGGCTACATCAATAACATTAAACAGTAGTAAAAGATTTCCTGAGCGATGTGTTTCTGAGTAACCTTGTTACTTCCCCACGTTGTGCTTTTGAGTCTTTGAGTCCTGGTGGGTGGTTCCAGTTTTTAATGTTTATCCTGTTGCATGAATGAGCCATTACAGATTTCATCTTAAATGTCTGCTTCTTTCACAAGTCAACATGTATGCTAGCTGGTATCCTCAAAGTAAAGTTAAAGGAGGCCAGTAAATGCTTTTGATGCTGTAGCAAAACACATATTTGATGACAGAATGAGTAGCTTTTAGTGTTGCACACACACACACACACACACACACACACACACACACACACACACACACACACACACACACACACACACACACACACACACACACAGATATATAGGCCTGGATTTACAAACAACTCAATTTAGCTGTGGTTAGCTTTAACTGTTAGCCACAACCCCCACCCCAAGAGAATTAATAGGTAGGGGTGGACAAAGGCATCCCCTTGTCTCTATTTGGCAGACCCCACACCACAGACACACATAGCTGCACACAGGGTACGCTACGCTAAGTATAGTCGTGCAGGCTAACCACACATTGAGCTGGAGGTTTGGCTCAGAGACAGCTCAAGCTGCCAGGCTAACTTTCCCCCCGCTTTTAGAAGTGTCCGTCACACATAAACACACAATCACACTGGGGCCAGAGCTATTTTAAGAAGCCCAGTAAAATAAGTGCACAAGCTGCCCATGATGCAGCCTGAATGCACACAGAAAAGTATGCAGCATACGCGCACAATGTAAACACACAAACCCAAAAGCAGACATCAGGCCGACACAGAATGACACGGCACACACAAACACATATTTACACTTGCTAAATACCTGGTGGCTGAGAATAACCATCTTAACAGCCCTTTTCACCTGAGCATATCGGTGCTTTTAGGACCTTAAAATACCCGAGTGGTGGCCATAAGAAACTCTTCTATAGTCTCTTCGGAGCTTCATACTTTATTTTGATTGGCTGAGCAATCTGGTGTGAGCAAAAGAGCCAATGAGAAAAGCAATGTTGAGCAAGTTACTTACAGCTCCGTCAAAGGTGGCTTCAAACAACTCCAAACTCACATGTCACATAAAGCTTTGTTTAACATGTGCGGAAACAACAAACCACTCTACATTTTGGAGGTATTTATTGAGCATCATAAGCTATCTTAGCATTAGCCATGGTGAATGCTCACAGCTCTACAGAGAAGTCCCCTCCTTCTGTGTTCACACACCATCAGAACACCCCCAGAACAAAACCAAGTGATTTCTGAATGTAGATTTACCAGTGGCTAATGTTAGCGAGCCAGCTAAGAACACATGCATTTTATGTAATTTTATTACTTTTTGCCCAACGCTGCTGACAACTGGCAACTACAGCAGTATTTATCTTGTAATTGTATGAATTAATGCATTCATTTATTTGAGGCTGTACTAGGGACAAAAATGACTTAGTACCTGTTTTGTACTCTTAACTGAAATGGTGACACGATTAAGCAGTTCAATTAGTGCTGTTTCTGTACACAGAGGAACCTTTTTCTTTTCAACGCAGCAAATCCATTATACAACACATGTCACTTAAGGGCTGCAAGCATCATTAATAGTGTCATGACCCAAGTTGCAGTGAAAACAAATGAGACACTGTGCTCCGGAGCAGCTTTGGATCAGAGGTAGACAACTCCACTGAGGACTGTAACTCAGCTAAATGAGCGGACTATTAAATAATTACAATCACAGTCTCCTTTTTACTGAAAAAAACTGTCAGGGTCTGCAATTTAAAATCTACTCAGTAAAATGTGACCACCCTAACAAGGACCTCAATTACACACCCCCAGTCCTGGCCCTCCACGGTAATAACCTCCCAAAGCAGACAGGAGACCCCTAAAGAGCAGTACTTAGATAACCACGGGTGGGCAGACATCTACCCACGGGTCAGCCACTGTTCCATAGTCTGCAGATTCATATACACACATATAGCCCCCCAGCCGAGGGCAAACCCAGCCAAGTGATTAGGATAGGACTAATGAGTGGCTTTCAGTAAACCAGAGGCTCGGGTAGGCTCCTGGGTGTACCAGACCACTGCTTCCTGTTCTCTGGGATCCCCCACCTATCAAAAAATACTACCTCTCAAAGAATATCAAGGTTGAGGTAAATGTTTAAGGCAACCTGGACGCATTCATCTCAGAAAAGGTCAGAGGTCACATTAGAAAAATGAACACACTCCAAAAATAACTGCTTGTCCTCAGTCACAAGGGGAAAGTGCAATACATGACCAGCATTGCGATTAGCTATGTTTAAAGGGTAATAGAATTGTATTTTGACTGGGCCAGATGGTATCAATAATTCTAATCCGTATTTAAATTTTATTAAAATTTATTTTTTGAAAAAGTACCCCCTGACCAAAAAACCTTACTATATAAAGAGGCACAATACAGTGTCTAAACAACAATATTGTAACTAAAAAAACTCAAATGCTACATTTCAAATGTTTAAAAGTGCCCTGCCACACAAAACCGTTTTTACTTGCATTTTTTGAAATATGTTAGGTCCATATGTGTTTGTGTTATGTCGTGAATGTGAAAATGAACTGCTACCTCCCAACCCGGTCTCTAGGTAGTTCGTGAAATGGTCACATTATTTTGATCTATTGATTCGTGTACAGGGAAACGATTTTCTACTTTATTTCGTGGTGGTCACCACAAAATTGGAACGTTACCATTTCACGAACTGCCATGCAACAACTGCCATGACACTGGCTTGCTCTGGGGGATGCAAAAACGGGGACGCCACACGCGGTAGCCGGTGACAACAATGGCCACTGGGACACGATCCGCGGTCTCTGGGGGACGCAACAACGGGGAAATTAAACGCCTCACGCCAGCGAAAACAACGGCGACAACAACAGCGACAACAACGGGGACGCGCTACAGCAACGGGACGGTTGTGGTTAGGAAAAGAAAGACGGGAAAAGGTTGTGGTTAAGAGAACAAGAATGCGGAAAGGAACTACCACACGCGGGACACGATCCCCGGTCTCCAGGGTGAAAGTCCTGTGTTGTTTGACCCATCCACCACCCCAACCGACGTCCTTACGCGGATTTTCAGCTTTTCAATACTACTCGCTACCATAATCGTGCTGTTATCACGTAATATGCTTCCCATTCAAATACATTAGTTTAAAATTCATGCTCACAAACACGATAAAAACCAGAAAAACGTGTCACTGTACACGATTCAATAGATTAAATAACGTCACCATTTCACGAACTGCCATGAGACTGGGCTGTACCTCCTCTGTCAGCTCTAGCCACTGAAAAGAAACACTGCCTTGGATAGAAGTCTCCATGTTCACAAACATTTTAAAACGAGAAGACCTGAAACCTTTCAAACATGTAAAAAAAATGTATCCCTCCATTAGTTCTGTAACCTGGTCGAAGCCCTGGTTTCTTGAACAGTGTGAACCTAAATAAAGCAGATTAAAAATGCAAAATGCAACAAACTTTTTAAAAAGTGTCAAAAAAGAGAACATTGCGAGTGTGATTGCACACATAGAAACATGTTTTTGAGTTTGTGTATCACCGGCATGCAATGCAGTACAGCTCAGACATTTTGGTTTAAAGTGGCAGATGTAAAAGATAAAACTTTGATGAACATAATTAACCAAACCAAACCAGGCACATGATTATACAGTGAATTTAAACATTCATGTATTCTTTTTTTTCCTTCCTCGAATGTGGTCAAAATGGTTATAAAGTTAATTTAAACATTCATGATTTCTTTTTTTTCTTTCTCTTATGTGGTCAAAATAGATCAAAGTTTGTGTATGTTATGATCAATTCAGGCAATTTAATTTTTTTTCTGTGAATTCCAGTTCCAGGAGTGACTTGGTGTTTTTCGTTCTTGGAATCAAATTATGTGGAGTCCTCCCACGCAGTTGTACTGTAATCTCATTTCAGCTCCACTAATCCGCCTGTCAGAACATGTTGCTCAGGAGAGTGGATGCAACCTTTGACACAACACAATAGATATATTCAGATTAGGGAACATGCATGTTTGTCTACTGGTTACATTTCAAATATATTTACCTGCAGTAGGCTATTTGTTTATAAAATGTGAGGCATTTGGCCGTGGCTCCCATCCTTACCATCAGGAACGAGTGATGTACTGAGTGTGATGCTATAGCTCCTGTTGCTCTGATTTGCACTGTCCCCTTTCATAAAATAAACTGAACTGATGTTTGGAGAACTAAATTAATGTTAATAACCCTATTTTCTATTGAAATCCCATTGCTTTTGGGTAGTACTTAGAATTGCCTTGTTGTTGAAATGTGCTATAAATAAAGCTGCCTTGTGAAAGATTATTATTATTTTATTGGGCTTGTTTGGTATGGTGGCCGACAGGGGCAAACACCCTGCAACTTAAGAAAACACACGCAAATAGACAAAACACAAGCAAATTAAGAAAACAACTTCAAAACAACTTCAAAACTTCAAAAAGAAAAGCACACAAACCCCGAAAAAAGAAGCGATGCGATTCGGACCTCGAAATTAAACCCTCTCATGTAATATGGCTTAAACAAACGTCAATGTTAAACGCTGATGCAGTTTTAAATGTTTTATCACGAGTTTACAGACGTCTTTGCTGATTGAGTATCACCTGTGACCTGAGCCGAGACACACCCACCAAACAAGAGAAAACATATCTCAAACATAGACTTAATATTTACAGTCTATGCAGTTGCTCTCTCTCTCTCTCTCTCTCTCTCTCTCTCTCTCTCTCTCTCTCCCTCCCCGTGGGGTCGAAAATCAGGCTGTTCCACTAGCTGCTCCCTCTAGAAGCCTGGAGAACTTCCGTTGTGTAATCTGGATGCAGCATTTTTTTGTTGCATTTGTTTTCTGGGTTTGTGTGCTTTTCTTTTTGCATCGTTTCATATTTGCAACGCGTTTATGTATTTGGTTGTGTTGTGTGTATTTGCAGTGCTTTTATGTATTTGGTTGTGTTGTGTGTATTTGCAGTGCGTTTATGTATTTGGTTGTGTTGTGTGTATTTGCAGTGCATTTATGTATTTGGTTGTGTTGGGTGTATTTGCAGTGCGTTTGCTGAATGCTGCACATGTGTTGTCAAATTAATGAAGTTGTTTTCTTAATTTGCTTGTGTTTTGTCTATTTGCGTGTGTTTTCTTAAGTTGCAGGGCGTTTGCCCCTGTCGACCACCGTAGTTTGGCCTTTGTTGATAGGACAGCTGTAGACAGGAAAGGGGAGAGAGAGGGAATGACATGCAGGAAATGGCCGTGGGTCTGAATGGAACCCGGCCACTGCAGTAAGGACTGAGCCCTAGTACATGTGGCGCATGCTTAACCAGGTGCGCCCCGGAAAATATGTTTTTTAATAGTAACTTTGTGGTGTGCATGCTTACGTAAAACCATTAGCCCTTCACCATCTCAAATATAAAAAAAATGTGCCCACCCAATTAAATCCTTTAAAACCTGCATCAAAACTTTAAAATGACACAAGTGCACACAAGACAAGACATAAGAAATTTGGATGGTGTGTCTCCTCTGTGACCTACAGTTACCCTTCATAGCTTAGGTTCGGAGAAACATTTACACGTAACTTCGTAGAAGCATAATTTCAGCTCAACTTGTGGTACAAACACACACACACACACACACACACACACACACACACACACACACACACACACACACACACACACACACACACACACACACACACACACACACACACACACACACGTTCTCCAACTTAGTGTCAGGGAGCTCTCCAGTAATCCTAAACTTTACATTAAGACACCTGGCTGACGTCCAATTGCTCCAAGCAAACATTAGGATGACAGTTCCTCCAATCAGCCCCTATTACACACACACACACACACACACACACACACAGAGTTGGAGTAATGTAATCACACTTGAAGCTCTGTCCTGATTTTAAGGCATTGAGCCAACCAAACCTTTTGTCTATGCTGTTACTTCTGCACCACTTCTGCTGCAAAAGCCCAGATAACATCTATCACGGCCCTGAACAGGGAGAGGGTGGGGTGGACAGATAGGGAGAAAGAGAAGATTATTTGTAACAGATACAGAGAGAGTGAGTGCCAAGGACAGATATGGTGGAAGAGGGAAGATAAAGTTATGGCTCCAAAATCATCTCTTAAAAGTTGATGAAATGAGCATAGACTGTAACATGCAGATTACATGTTGTATACACAAATGATGTGATGATTATGATCTTCTACCACAAATGATGTGACAATAGCACAAATTATATATGTGTGGCGTTGGTTTGCTAAAGTAAAACAACTATGAGGCTAGAAAGGTTGAGGTTAAGAAGGGAAAGCTAACATTTTACCCATGAATTGACATGAGGAGAAAATTGAAACTGGGTTCTTTGATTTAAAGGGAAGATTTATCCAGCAATCTACCACGTTAACATCCACACTCTTTAGGGGCCAGTATACTCCATCAGAAGTGCTTGTTTCATGGTCGCACTGTGTCTGAGACCTCTTCCCCGACACTTATCTGACATCGTAAGCATGGTCCAACACATTCTTTATGTAATTTTCCGAAAACGGCAATCCAACATTCCTGGCTACTGCACGATTGGCCAGCTGGGTGAGGTGAGAAAGTAAGACTTAAACTTTTCCCTTAAGCCCTCTGTTTACATTCCTTACACAACTGTTTCTGTCATTTTTCATGTGAGCAACCCATTGCAACACTATGAATGTCTTTCAGGAGAGACTGTCTGAAAATATTTTCCATGTGGCCATTCAGATTAGGTATACGTATTTGAACATCACATCGTATAAACTACCTTTACAGCATAACCTGGCCTTTATTTTACTCTGCGCAAGTTCAATGTCACTTTAGCCTACTTTAGAAGGCAAATAAATAACATTATGAATTGAGTACATTTTTTCCTTGCTAAGGACGGAGACATTGGCCAACAGCAGCCTTGACTAAGATTATACACTGTAGGAGGAGGAATGGAGGATGGTTCGCCCATAAGAGGGAGCAAGGCAGAGAGAAAGGCAGTGCACTGAAAAGAGTTAGTCAAACTGCTTTAGAAATGTTCAAAACAAAGGAAGGAACCGCCCATTCTTGTTGCATTTAAGTTAAATCCTTTAGGGTGCCACAACCCAAGAGCAGAAGTCCACTGTGTTCACATGTAAGTATAGAGCTACCGCAGAAGCACTCACAAACTGAGAGGTGAAGTGAGGTCAAAGATCAGGCCAAACATCAACAGTAAAGATGTGTCTGTTTTGGCTTGTGTGTGTAGGTTCCTGCTGGACATTGTGTACGTGTGATGCATGTACATATATACATACATATATACGTACATATATATTTAGTGGGCCTCCTTCCACCACCTACTCTCTGATGTAAAGCTGATTAGACTGAAGACACACTTCTGTCTCCCTCCACTCTAACCTGCCAAAAGGTGCTAATTATAGGATGGTCTTGACAGCGCTGCTTCATGGTCAACTGCTGCCCTCCCACTCACTGCGCAGGACCTAGTCATTATATAAGTACATGTAACTATCACTCTGGGTCAAAGGCACCCACATTCTGTCGTCCAATGCTCTTTAACCGGTAGACTCTTGACAGCAGAAGGAGAGTGGGATATTTAAAGAACAGTGTGACATTTTTAGAAACACGCTGATTTGCTTCCTTGCTTCCTTGCTTTGCTGCAACAATTTTGTGGCGAAAAACAGACTGGTGCAGTGACTTCCCAGAGTCTTATCTTGTCCTATTTCTATCTTTGTTTGTGTACAAATTAAACAAACAAGGTACAACATGTTTAATTGTTAATTGGAGGTGTTGGTACGAAACTTTGTTTTACAGAGACAGAGCAAGGCTAGCTGTTACCCCCCCTGCTTTCTGTCGTTATGCTTTTACAACTTGCTGAGGTTCTGAGTAAATGTACCTGTCTGATGTTGTGTTCACATTACTTGCTTCATTTTGGTGGCATGACTGTCAGGGCAGTAAAGCTGACCACTGTAAACTCTCCAAGCTGATGCCACGGATGTATATAACAGTATGGAGCTGAGTAAAAAGACTACACGAGGGAAAGAGGGTCTTCCTTTACATCAGTGCGTCGCTCCGACCATTTAGTTCAAAGCACATTGGCTTGTACACAGCTATGATCTGGGTTTGTTACGAAAAATGCCACGCACAATAATCAGTACTTTGTTGAAATAATTTGGGGCTTAAGGTTGCCCCTGGCAGCGCCTATGTGCTAAGCTAAGCTAAAGGTCTCCTGGCTCCAGCTCTGTACATAATGCACAGACACAATCGTGGTATCAATCCTCGCACATAATTCTTTGCAAGATAGCAGATGAGCATATTTCCGAAAATGTCAAATGAGTCCTTTAATTAAACATCTACCCTAAAATTGTTGTTTGGTGGTGGGGAAAAAAAATACGTCTACAATGTGTGCGATATTGACAGTGAATTTGAAGTAAAACAAAAATGTTCAGTTATCTAAATCTTCATCTTTGAGTAGGTGGTTACCTCAGAATCAAAGAGCCATCATGAAAGAGATCCTTCCAGATTCAAAAATTTGCACCGGTGTTCAAAGTCAACATTAGGGAATAAAATTAGGGTATCATTGAAGTTTGAAAGGAACTGGTTATCCTGTCACAGACTGATGAGATAAATAACTGTACATATATACAGTCAGGTCCAGGAATGTGCCATGCTCTTACAATGTAATTCAAAGAGGCAGCTCCAAGACTTTCAAACTGTATTCCTATCTGCATTTAAAATAAACCAACCCAGTCTCACGCCTGATGTGTCAAAAGACTACGCTTGGTTAGGGGTCTTTGGCGTCAGTTACTGACGCAAAAAGTCTCCTTTAGCGTCTCAGTCAGACGCAGGGGGCTTTCAACTAATTCCAATGTAATCCCATCTGCGGCGATATTTGACACTCTGGCTACCCCTTTGGTGTTGTTTTTCAATGTGCAGGGTAAAATCACTTAGTTTGGGTTAGGGAAGGATTGTGGGTGGGGTTACAAAATGTATGTTTAAGTGACACGAAGGACTAGAACGGGACACAAACCCTGGTCTCCTGAGTGAAAGTACTGCGTTGTTTGCCCCATCCACCACCCCAAACCTACCTCCTTATGCAGATTTTCGTTCTTTCATTACTACTCGCTACTGTTGTCACTCTTCATACTACCTCAGCTTACATCCCCATCCAGACCCTAAAGGGTGCCTCATGCGTTAGTATCTGACGCTGAGAGCAACTGACCAAACATCAATATTTGAGTTGGTAGTGAATCAACGGTCAACAAGGTGAATACATGTCAGAAGTTAAACATCAAATTATTCTTTTAGGAGAAAGGAAGAGAGGAGAGCAGCGACTAAGCAGGACTCCTCCATCCATGTTACTCCTGCCAGACTGGCATCAGTCAGCCTTGTTTGCCACCACATGATGACTAAACTAAAATTAAAGTGGCACTGATCACATGCAGCTCAACCACATCTGTCTGAAGACTCCCCAACTAACTGTAGACCACTGGAGCCAGAGTGGAGCCCTCCCCAGACAGAGCTGCCCCTGGGCTAATGTGCTTTATGTTCCACCAACCTCCATCAAACTCTAATTTTGTTTCTTTGAGGGCGCTTCGGCAGACTGACTTAAAAGACACCGGCATTGAAGTATCAAAGACATTTTTAGTTGCTCAGGATTCTTTTTCTGTGACATGACTGTAGTAAAGATATCCAAATATGTCATACTAGAAAAATAAGAAAATACATGTAATGCTTCTTCAACAGGGTGAAAACCCATGTTGCAAACATTTCTTTCAAAAGTTTTGCATGAAACGTGTTCAAATTAAAGTGTGTACACTTTGAGAAGTTAATGTTGCACTTAGATTACTGTCAGCTAAGAGATAAGCTGAATGAATTTGTTTGGAATCAAGTGGCCACTAAAACAGTAGTTTTAAACTGCTAGCATCACTCTGCCCCTCTCATTAAAATACTTTGCTGAATTTGGGCTATAAAAGAAAACGCAGCAATTGGCATGAGGCTTCAATTAGAGTTACGACTAGAGGTGGGGTGTGGGCTCTACAGGTTTTTTTCCAGATCTGTGTGCGTGCGTGCGTGCGTGCGTGCGTGCGTGCGTGCGTGCGTGCGTGCGTGCGTGTTCAGCATGCACTCAAAGTGGATGTGTTGCAACATGCCATGATGACATATGTCCTTGTAACAGACAGTGTTGTAAATATGATTAATCTCTTTTTAAGCCTAAGGACGATTGACCATGCAGCAGCTTGATCGTCTGTTCTTTTCACCTGCAGACGACCTGTGAGTCAAAGCTTCAGGCTGTTAAGTTTTATTAGCAACTAGATTTTTAGTACCTATGTCACAAATAATCAAAATGTGCATATAAATGAACCTTTGCATGCACAGTATTAAAACAAGTCTCATTTGGCGTCTCATAAGTTTTTTAATTTGAATTAATTAATATAGTCAAACTAAATTTCTGTTTGACTGCACTTAATCCTGACGACAGTTTAGCCTCAGGGTTGAATAGTAAACACATAATAAAACTAGATTGTTTCTCGGTGACCTAATCTGCTGTTGCTGAGTCAGCAAAATTCAACAGTATCTGCACATGGTAACTACCATATGGTTAAAATTAGGAAAATATCATGGTTCCGGTTACAGTAATAAAAAGGCTAATATTAATTGCAGATCTGTGATGATCCAGCTGGCATTGTTCTGAACATTATTACAAATTCTGGTACAGGTCATGGCATTTGCACCATTTAGACTGCTTTACAGATAAACATTTATGAAATCAGTCATTAGAAATATGATATCCTAAAAAAACATCAAGCAACATTGTCATAAAGGGTGGAAAAGGAGTTTATGTCACTTTAAAGCTACAAGCCCAAGGAATCACACCTGAGTAACATCCATCAGTAATATCAGACTTCTGATGTGATAAACTGTACAGTTCAAATCATCTCTCAGTTAATATTAAGAGCAGCTGTATCACCTGAGGCCCTACAAGAATAAACACAGTCTCCTGTTGACTCCAGGATATTGAATCACATCCAACATTAACAGGGAGCTGAAGAGCGACTAAAAAATAAAAAGAAGGGGAGGATGAATTTACAGAAGAGAGAAGAAAGTGGCAGAAGTAAAAGAGTGATGAGAGAGAAGAGACAGATCAAGATAAGAATGTTTAATAGAGATAAATATCTTAACAACTCAACAAATAGTCTGATGCCACATGACATGAGGGTTATAACATAAGCTAAGTTGCAGTGTTGTCCATAATCGGGTCGCGGCTAGCTCACCTGGTTGAGCATGTGTCCCATGTGCAGAGACTCAGTCCTTGCCGCAGCAGCTGCGAGTTCGATTCTGACCTGAGGCCCTATGCTACATGTCATTCCCCCTTTCATGTCTTCAGCTGTCCTGTCAAAAATAAAGGCCTTAAATACCCCAAATAAATAATCTTTATGAACAAAAAAACTGTTGTGTTTGAATGGATTGTCTCCTGACAATGGGGTTGTCTGAATGAAAGGGAGTCACATGACTTAACCATGAAAAAATGGCTTGAAGAGTTGACCGTTTCTTTGATGATAAATTCATCCTGGGGGTAGCTGATTCTATTTTATTCTCTATTCATCTGTGTTCTCTGTGTCAAGGATGAAAAGCAGTTTATTAACTAGATATAGAAAGAAATAAGGAATGAAGACTATAGCAGCAGGAAGCAGACTTTAATAGCTGCGAAGGACAAGCAGGTGGGACAAGATAAGTCAATGAGATAAAGAAAGGACATGCAGGATTATGAAATGAACTTTGAGAGTAGAGAAATCACAACATATTGAAGAGATGACCCAACCTAGATGTAACCGGTTTTGTGACGGGACTTTTTGATTCTTCACCCACTGGCAATAAATTCCCGGCAGTCACAGTGAGAGAGTCACTCCTCAACTTCATCTCCAACAGTTGAAGATGTTTGTTCCCCTGTGAACAAATGTAACCATGACGATGTATCACAACGCAATGTGGTAATCTGAGGTGAGTAATAAAGAAGCAATCTGAGCAAAGGTTGCCTGATCATAAGCTTGTAATTGAAACACAATAGGGCATTCAGGGGAAGGGTCTTTGTTCTAAAATATGGGGCGCCAAATGTAAAAATTCAGATACAATTTTATAGCTGATACATTTTGATTATTTAGCTCACTTTCCTCACATTTAGCTATTTTTTTTTCACATTTAAGACAAAAATTTGTGTAAAACAACATGTCCTTTGCAATTGTCAACAGTATAATTATACAAGTAAAATAAAAAGTTAAATATTAAATCTAAATTTAAATGTTAAATCTAAATCTAAATGTTAATTCTAAACCTAAATGTTAAATCTAAGTCTAAATGTTAAATCTAAGTCTATATGTTAAATCTAAAGAGTAACATCCATCAGCAATATCAGACTTCTGATGTGATGAATTGTAAAGTTCAAATCATCTCTCAGTTAATATTAAGAGCAGCTGTATCACCTGAGGCCCTACAAGAATAAACACAGTCCCAGTCTCCTGTTGACTCCAGGATATTGAATCACATCCAACATTAACAGAGAGCTGAAGAGCGAATGAAAAATAAGAAGGGGAGGATGAATTTACAGAAGAGAGAAGAAAGTGGCAGAAGTAAAAGAGTGATGAGAGAGACGAGACAGATCAAGATAAGAATGTTTAATAGAGATAAATATCTTAACAACATAAGCTAAGTTGCAGTATTGTCTGTAACGGTGGCCCGGCTAGCTCACCTGGTTGAGCATGCGCCCCATGTGCAGAGACTCAGTCCTTGCTGCAGCGGCTGTGGGTTTGATTCTGACCTGCGGCCCTGCAGCATGTCATTCCCTTTCATGTCTTCAGCAGTCCTGTCAAAAATAAAGGCCTAAAATACCCCAAATAAATAATCTCTATGAACAAAAAAACTGAATTTGAATGGATTGTCTCCTGACAATGGGGTTGTCTGAATGAAAGGGAGTCACATGACTTAACCATGAAAAAGGGGCTTGAAGAGTTGACAGGCAGATAATTCCATAATCTGCGTAGTTTTTTGATGATAAATAAATAGAAAGAAATAAGGAATGAAGACTAAAGCAGCAAGAAGCAGACTTTAATAGATGCAAAGGACAAGCAGGTGGGACAAGATAAGTCAATGAGATAAAGAAAGGACATGCAGGATTATGAAATGAACTTTGAGAGCAGAGAAATCACAACATATTGAAGAGATGACCCAACCTAGATGTTAGATAACCGGTTTTGTGACGGGACTTTTTGATTCTTCACTCAGTGACAATAAATTCCCGGCAGTCACAGTGAGAGAGTCACTCCTCAACTTCATCTCCAACAGTTGAAGATGTTTGTTCCCCTGTGAACAAATGTAGGCCTAACCACTGTAGGCTATCTGAATTTATTGGCACTCAAGCCCCCCTAAAATTCATCTCAGCCCCCCTTAAAAATTATAATAATAACAATTTTAGACCTTAAGTGAGAGTTTGTGAACGTGTCTGTTAGTGACAGAGGACAAACAATTACCATTAACAGAAACAGTTTTGGCCAATCGGAGGTGGTTGTGCCAGACTCCCGCCTTTGGCTGACTCTCTATCTGATCTGTCAGAGGGAGAGCAGGAGTGCGGTTGTGAAGTTTAACGTTGGTAGTCCCCAGAGAAGAAGTTGGTCATTTAACACTAGAACGGCCATGACGGTCATTTTGACCGTTTTGAAATTTATATGTGTAATAACTTTGCTGAATAAAAAAATACAATCCTGCTGCTGCCTGACTTTTCCTAAAATAGTCTCTATTTTAATTTAAAATTGTTTTTATATACATTACACAAAAGGCAAAGAAAATACAGTCACTTTTACCTATTTCGGCCATACACGGTCATATTGACCGCTCGGATTTTCGCGGTATTGTTTTTAATTTTTCGCGCGGTTGAAGATGCATCTTGGTTGCTTAGTAACTATCATCGTCTCTATCAGAGCAACGTAACTAGCGGTCTCGAATAACAAGTGTGGGCATCACCGATGGGCCGAAGGCAAAGCCAGAGTCGGTAACGTAGGCTACTACGGCGTGGAGGCACTCTGTTCTGAATCAGAAGGCAAACACCGGGCTCTCGCTCTGTGAAAGGCGCGGTACACGTAGATGACCGGTGGCTGTTTACATGTTCATATAACTTTATACCTCCTCGAACTGGCTGGAATCATTGCACACATCCTCTCCAAGGAGTGCACCAGCAGTAAAATTGTCCGGAGGAAGTTTATGCAGCAACTGGCAGAGGAGCTGAGAGCGGAGTTTATGGAGGAAAAAAGGTCAGCGGCTCACGGTCTGAGCAGCAGCGCACCGCAGCAGACACCAAAACGGAGGCAGTGCCAGGTTAGGTTATAGCTAAATGTTCAAATAAGATACTTATAATTGTTATTTGGCTGTTATGAGTTAAGTTGAATGAATTTCCACACTATATTTTTCAGAATATTGATGTATGAAATAATTACGGTTTACTATGCCATGATATGAATAATTGAAACACGTATTACTACTCAAATGTATAATTAAACTCGTAAAAATGTACATTTCGGTGTTATTACGTTTTTCTAAAGATATCCTAACACAATACATAATACAATATGCAATTAGGTATTTATCATGAGAGATTATAGAGTTTGGAATCTGGCGGTCAAAATGACGCTCATGGCAGTTCTAGTAGTTATGGAATTCCGGCACTTCTAGTGTTAATTGCGCAGATTAGAACCAAAATTGAAACATAAGCAACTAAAATTGCTGAATGTTAGAACATTGTTTCAAATTGGTCGTTATTACTGTGACTTAAAAAGTGTCAGGTTTAGTTCCATCGTAGTGTTAATAGTGTCAAAAAACATTAGCTGACAATGTTGTTCAGAAGCTAGCTCAGAGATTATCACATAATGAAATTACTGATTTAGCAGGTCTGATCCTAGAATCGCCCCTGGATCACAACCAAATCACCTGTGCCGTTTGAATTAAGTTCTTAGAGTTTCAGGCATTTGAACCCTGAAGAACTTGCCTGGACATGCCTACAGTCAGTGTGGATGGACAGAGAAATACCAGTAACAATAGTAACAGCATAACTGACACAGCAGGTTTTTCCAGTAAATAGACGAAAGCATCACACTCATGAACGTCATATACATACTGATGTGTTAAAGCTACTTTCAGTGGAGAAATGTGCATCCCTTACTCTCTTGTGATTGGCGTGTCTCAGTGTGATGTTGCAACTGACTGTTCATGCAAAATGCTGAGTTTATACAGAAGCATTTACTCTTTAGTCCTGACTTTCTAACCTGATTAATATGTATTAAGGCTTATACACAAGCACTTTAGACAGCTTTTTGATAGGTGTCAAGAAAATATGATAAGGTATGTGTTGCTCTCTAAAGGTTCACTATCAGTGTGGCAGCTTTATATGTTTTATGTCTGAAAAGGATGTGAAATGAAATGAGTTTTAATTTGGCTTCTTTTGTTGCTAATTTACCCAATGTTGTTAACGGTTGATAAAAATGAGATTGTTGACAGAGGTAAGGCATGGATACCCGACCCGAGCCCGACGGGTCCCGACGGTACCCGACGGGCCGGGCCGGGTTCGGACAGATATTTAGAAATGATGGTCGGGTTCGGGCCGGGCTCGGTCACATCAGCGTGATAAGGCATTTGTTGTAAAATGGTGCTGCGGCTCATTTAAGAGAGCTCAGTGTGTGTGTATAAAGTGGGCAGAAGAGAGATAGAGAAAAGAGGAAGCAGACGTGTAGAGGCGACTGGAGCAGAGTTGGTGGAATAAGTTTAAGTTTTGTACACAGTGTATGCGGTGTCCGAGATAAACCCCAGACTGAAAACCAAGTTCATTCATCTGCTCACCAGAAACGGGATTTTAACTCCGATGTTATATAACGTCGGCCCTGGAGGTAACGAGTCTCCCCTTGTTTTCTGATCACGGTTGGAATCGAAGCAAGCAGGAAAGGTTAGCACATTGAACATTTTAAATTAAACAGCTTATTAACGTGCGCTTGTTCCCCCGTGTGCGCTGATGCGCTCATCTGTTGACATTTCCGAATGCCTTCCAGTTGCTTAATTAAAGCGGGCTTTCCACACAAACAAACGTACATGTGTCATTAGTATGAGAAAAAACAACAACGAGATTTTAACTGTGTCAGGCTCGGGTCGGGCTCGGACATAAATATCATAATGCCTGACGGGCTCGGGCCGGGTTCGGTCACGGCTCTGTCGGGCTCGGGCCGGGTTCGGACGGAAAAATTCGTCCCGATCCAGGCTCTAGACAGAGGGACGAGCACATCACATTTTTCATAAAAGAGTTATTACAGAAGAAATTGGAGAAATATTCTTGCACTGTAACAGTACATGTCTGTGTTGCACCATGAACAAATTGTTGTGTTTTAATTGTGTTCATTTGCATATTGACTATTTTATTCAAATTAGTATTAGGCACTCCAACTTACACATTAAGTTGTCATGTCATAGTCAGACAGTCCACCTCAGGCACACTGTAGTGGTTTGGGGTTATTATTGACAGGTTTGGGTTCTTAGTGACAATGACAATGGCAGTGCCTGATGCCTCGTACTACATTACAATAAGACATTTACTTAGCTGTGATAAATAGAGCCGCATTAGCCATCTCATTGCAGTCAGACGGGTATCTGATTTCTTTATCTATGCGGGAATGTCTAGATGTGACTGACGTGATTTCTTTACTACAGAGACAAAGGTGAAGTTGATTGACTCGTTTGTTTGACACTAAGGTGAGAGGAAGCAACTTGGTTAGAGGCAGGTATTAGATTGAAACTTTGCTATCATCATCCAGACGACAACTTTCTCATGCTAATCAATGCTAATGATAACTAAAGTGTGGCTAGGCGCTAACAAAAGATGTAGGGCAGCTGACGGAAGAGGCTCTGCTCTATTTTAGCATAACACTGACATGTTGCTAAGCTTGGGTACTACCACATGCTGTTAAGGATGCACATCTTAGGCACTGTGATTTTTAATATGCATTTTAAGCACAAATCTAAAAACTGTGAGGGGTATTTCATGTATTTCTGTACTCTGCAATAAGGATGCATTACAGTGTTAAACACAGCTATGTAAAATGGTAAAAACAACAGACATGTTGTCCGTATACAATGGGTAATGACGGAGACAAAAGAGAGTACTGCTATACCCTTGGAACAACAACAGATACGCAGGCACATAAATAAACCAACTCACTTATGTTCTTGTGTGTTTTAAAGAAAACTAGAGAAGGACCGGTCTGCTGGAGGTGAGCAGGTGTCCATACAGATGGGGTGGTTTCAATTCTCAGCAGTGGATGTTTTCCAGAATTAAACTAAGCTCATCAGATGAATTCTGCCTTTGTAACGCCAAAGATAAGCTCTTTTCCATCAACTCTGTAACACTATGAGAGCCAGCACCTGCTTCAGATCGGAAGAACTGTCCAATAATTCATACATCCCTTTTATTGAAGTGAACATTGTTAAGAGCATCCACTGTCCAATGACCTGCAGGTGAAAGTGACACTGTTGTTTTTGTGATCTTCTTCTTTTCTTCCTGGGCCACCATTACATAATCCCTTCTGAATAAAGAGCAGCGGGTACTTACCTGCCTACTTTATTCACCATACATGGGGGCCCTATATCCCTTACCTATCGTGAATAGAACTTAGTGCAGCAGGTTCTATTGTACCTGCATATATAGAGAGGAAGGCCCAGGCCCCCCTCGGTGATCCGGTGTCCTGCAGTCTCAGGTTTCCTTCAGGGAACCCCTGATATCTTTCCGTTTGGCCAGCATTATGTGTGACTTCCTGTCTGTGGCAGGGATATGACTGGAGGACATCTCCAGGGACAAAGTGACAATTGTCCTCCTCTTTAGTTTCCCTTCTTTTCTTCTTGTTTGGCTGTTTTTTTAAACAAGGAGATGTGTGATGTGTTTGTGTGTGCGTGCGTTATGACACATGAACCCTAACCCTAACCATAACTTGTCTTTACAAAAACCGAATGACACTTACTAAAAGAAGCGTTATGTCATAAACGTTTATGACTTTTTATAATGTTTATGACACGTTCATGACTGTGTCATGTCACTCTTATGTAGATACCTTCAAGTAAAGTGTAACCGAATAGTCTATATCAATGACATACCACTTCCAGGATTGTTTCGTTGCCGTGGAAAATTCCGCCGGATTTCACTCTTTTCGGCCGGTACCTTCCGCTCTCTTTGTGTTGGAATTTTAAACTCCGGTCAATTTATGAGGACTATGGTTAACTGCTCCTCAGATCTCTGCAGGGTAAATCCAGACAACTAGCTAGACTATCTGTCCAATCTGAGTGTTCTGTTGCACGACTAAAACAACCTTTGAACGTACACATGTTCCACCAAAACAAGTTCCTTCCCGAGGCTATTTTGCAGTGGCACCGCAGCTCTGCCCCATGACGATTGTGATTGGTTTAAAGAAATGCCAGTAAACCAGAGCACGTTTTTCTCCCACCCCGGAATGCTGTGTGGACTGGCCATACCTTCCTCCGCAGCTCCAAATGCTTTGGATTTTACTGAGATATTGAGAATGGCAACACACAGAAAGTGGAAGGTGAGGGGTGAGCCATGCGCCGGATGCCAGGCTTTATCCTCAAAATCTACTTCCGTTTATCCAGACTAGCCAAAATGTTAATTGTTTCCCTGTCAGCTGGTTGAATCTTCAAAAGGTATTTTTATGATCGCACAGATATCTACTTGATGCCTGAAATGATAACACCAATGGAAATTAAATCCAATGTTTCCAAAGACTGTGTGGCTATGCCAGCTGTGGCAGGCTGATGCGCAGTATGTGGAAATGCTGCTGGATAACAGGTACAGAGTGTTGGTGGAGTAACATACGCAGTGTTGAAGTCATGGACGGGGCTAGATGGAAGGTCACTGGTAGCAGAATCTGAAGAAATTTATGTTTGCAAATAGCAACACCATTAGTGGTGGATTAAAATCACATTTCTAAAGTTGGTTTATCAGTGCAACAACATTAGTTTGCCTATTAGTAGATAATTATACATTAAATGCACAGTGTTGAATTTTATCCCAACAGCAGTAAATAAATACTCATTTACTCACATTTTTTTCAAATACATGTCAAAGGCCTTTCTGTCCTGCTCATTTTGTTTAGAAAAGGTTGTCATGTTTTCCTCAACCTGAGAAAGCTGAGAGCATCCTCATGAGACTCTGGTAAAAGGTGAAACTTAAGACGATCTCTAGTTAGTGTAGCGTAGGTTAAAGCATCCTTCTTTCAGATCCAGGCGGAGAAAGAGGGAAGTAGACAAATAGGTTCCCACCAGCAGAGAGAGGTCAGCTCTCCTGGGAGGCCTCTCCACTATTCTCTCAGAGAGAGGTGTGCTAGAAAAGAGTTTTTTACTTCGGTCTAGAGTGAAGAAAAGGCTCCCACCCATAAGCTCACAATCTGCCTCTGACGTGCACAAAACGACATGCACCATCCCTCACACACACACACACACACACACACACACACACACACACACACACACACACACACACACTGCATTAACCTGCTAATGGATTGACCCCCCCTGCCGTCTCTCCTTTGTTTCGAGGCACAGATCACTTTCATCCAGCTCGATTGGAGAACAGCAGGCGAGTTGCGTTCCCTCACACACCCATCAAAATGTTCAAGAATAGGTGAACAACCTTTCATATACATTGTGCTGTATGGAGGGAGGCCTGTGGTTTCACACAGGAACAACAGCTGTGGTCGGCATGGTTTTACTTGCCATCTTCGCCTGTTGCACATTTGATGCATGCGTTTGAAAGAAGAGCTTCATGCCATCAAAATGCATAAAAAAGATAATTTTTTGGCAGTTTTGTGCCTTAATATAATCATTTATTCTTTGGAACTCAAACAGAAAGCAGACAATACTGATTAATGAGGAAGCAATTATGTAAATGTAATGTCAGTTATAATTCTACATGCACAGTCTAGTGTTAAATACCAATGCCTTCTCATGAACAGGATGTATGATATCATACGAAAACTTATGCACAACAATTTGTATGACATCCTGCGGAACTATGGGGCCACCGACATGAGAGTTAAGTTTAGCGCTCTTTACAGTTAAATTTAGCCGAGACAAGGTTACTGTGCGTCAGTTACAGGGCACCGTAAAGGGACGGTCGTGACAGCGGTTGTTGCATGTTAGGTTTAGCCAACAAAGGTTTAGGCACCCAAACCACTGGTTAAGATTAGAAAAGATTGTGGCTTGGATAAAAATGCTGGTCCTTATAAGTGATACTCCTGGGACATGAACACCCGTTTCCTGGGAGAAAATCTTGTGTTTTACCCTTAAATTCTTCCGGGACACTAACTCTGCTCCCCTGCTTGAAAGCCCTTTGTTTAAGGACTGTGTGAGTTAATGTTTGCAGCCTGAACCCAAACTGACAAGTTAAAGCTGGTTTAACTATTCCCTTGGGCTTTAACCAGGTTGGGTTTTATTGAGTTGGTTTCATGTATTTGGGCTAATTAAATGCTGAAGTGGTTTGGGATTAAGGTCAGGTTAAAACAGAACTCATGGTGTGTACGTATGTGATATTAACCTCATAATTTAATCAAATCTCATTCAAATAGCTTAATTAAATGGGAATTTTTCATTTGATGTGAAGCCACAAAATTATTTTTCAGTGTTTAACTGTTCGTCAAAACCAGCATTGTTCCTTGTCACTCTAATCCTCTCAAAAGTAATCTGTTACTTATGAACCTCTTTGTGAATCTGTATTCAGGATCCATCCCGTCTTTCCATTGATCTGCTCCCTCGCTCTGACCTTACCTACCGAACAGATAAATCCTCTGTCCACAGACATGTGTGATGTTTGAGTGTGACGAACGCCCTTGATCCGCAGGGGTGACAGATTTTGTGACAAACATGCTACCTCACACCAGTGTCTGACTCCACACAACCGCTTCAAAGAGATCTGGGAGATGACAGGAGTTTCACATTTATCCATCTTGTTTAGAATTCAGCCCAGGAGTTGTATGTCTATTTTTAAATGTATTTGAGCAGGACTGTTAGTGTGTGTGTGTGAGAGTGTTTGTGTGTCCCAACACATCACTTGAACACTTACCTGCTTGCTCACTGAACATCGGCCAAGCAATGTCTTGTTTAAACACTGGTCTTCAAGGTTGTGTTCACACTGAACAGTATTTAGGCTCAATTCTGAATTACTGCTGCAGTATGTTTTTTTGTAAAGTATAACTGGGTCAGTATGTTTCAAATTAAGTGCTTGTTTGATCGCCAAACAGCGTTGAAACTCCTTCAACCCACACACATTTCTGACATCTGGATTCGGAAGGCTGCATCCCAGAATTTTGTAACTTCCGAAACTAAAAATAAGACAATTTATGCTGATCTGTGTTAACCTAAATCATAAATGTTTGTCACTGTCTTTGTCTGTCTATATCAAACAATATGCAGGAGGGATGTGTGTGTGCGTGTTTGTGGGGGGTGTGATCCTATTAAGCAGCACTCCCCCTCCCTCACCCCGAAGGCCATTATAACTCTCTTCGCTCACACTCCTTCCTCAAACCAGCTCTCTGCCTCAAAGTTTGGACACCTGCCAGGTCCCACAGTCATTATCCTACTGAGCACTGACAGCCTAAAGTCAGTGTGGCTACAACACCAGCACACACACACACACACACACACACACACACACACACACACACAAACACACACACACACACACACACACACACACACACACACACACACATCATAGTGCTGGTATGAATTACTAAATTAATCACATCAACTGACTGCAAGACTATAACGGCTTCTTATCAGAAACAATTTACCTAAATGTTCATTCACTAGATAACTTCATAATTGACTTTACTGGTCCTGTACACCACATTTAGAAGAACATTTTTCAATCCATTGTTTATTATGAGAGTTGAAGCAAGGAAATGTAGAACCATTTATTAGTTGAGTGTCCTTGCAATTCTGTTGACTAAGGTGTAACTTTACAGTAGAAGCTTATTCCCACAAAACTGAGGTAATTAACTGCCTTCTTCTCAAACAGCCTCATCTAAGCAAAGTCTGATTTGACAGCCAAAAAAACTAAACAGAAAACAGCCCTTTATTAAAACAAAGAAAAGCACAGGGCTGCATTGGTGAGGGTGTGTTGCTTCAGGTACCAGTGAGACAATGAAATACAACCCAGGAAGTCCAGTTTGAGGAACATATCAGTGATAGCTTATCAGATGCCAACTTTACTGGAGAAGGATTTCACAACTTTGGAAAGTTATCTTTCATCATATGATGCAATATAAAAAGTAGAAATCGCTGTTCATATTACAAAGTAACCTACCAGGAATGTGCTCTTGTACATATGATTGACCACTGATGTGATGTTGTGCTGCGGCAAAAGTTGAGCCAGGTTCAAGTTGTTAGCTGAACGACGCTGCCTTTTTTTTTACACCAGAACCCTCTGCCTCAGCACCTTGCTACATCGCCAGACTGGCCTTATTTAAATGAATGAGAAAGCTTGGGCGCAGCAGTGCATTGAACTAAATGCTAACTCCAGCATGCTCACATGCTCAGAGTGATAAAGCTAACACGTTGAAGTTTAGCAGGTATAATGCAGTATAATGTGTACTATGTTTGCATGCTAGTCTTGGCATGTTAACAATTTATAATCAGAACTAAACACAAAGTACAGATGAGCCTCTTGGGAATATCATTAGTCAAGCAGGTCGATGGGCAGGAGTAAGTGCAAAAAAGGTGGCATTTATTAACAAAAAGATTATAATAGAAATTCATCAAAACTAAATTAAGCTGAAGCAAAACTAACTAATAAAAGCTGCAGCCTCCCAGCAAGCTGCCACCACCTTCGTCACCTTGCTATTTTACTTCCTCAACCTCACCTAACTGCAACCTACCACATGCCCAGGTAAGTATAGGGTGAGCTGAACAGAGAGCAAGCATCAAGTAGCCCACGTAGGACATAATAACGCAAACTATCACTATCCTTGATTAAGGAGCTGATCTACCCCAACATCCCAGGCAGACCAACAATAACAACAAAAAACACAACATTACACACACAATAGGTTGACAACAAATTAAACAAGTGTGTTTAGCAGACAATTATGTTTTCTAATGTTGAAGAACAGAGCCTGGTAAAAAGGTAGAAAAG
Organism: Sander lucioperca; assembly: GCF_008315115.2. Lineage (NCBI taxonomy): Eukaryota > Metazoa > Chordata > Actinopteri > Perciformes > Percidae > Sander > Sander lucioperca. The sequence goes on along the minus strand of NC_050179.1, from coordinate 5,264,279 downwards.
CAACCTTTTCACACAGGTCACAAACCAGAATACTAACATATACATTTTCTTACCTGATGATAATGCTAGATGATCACCAAAGGTATTCTAATTCATCCTGATGAAAATATAAATGTCTGGACAAAATGTCATGGATCCAATAGTTTATTTTAGTCTGGGCCAGCGGTGGAGCTGACTGACAGACCAACATTGCCATCCCTACAGCCATGCTGCTAAATATTATAATAATAATACTACTACTACTACTAATAATAATAATAATAATTAATTACATTTATATAGTGCTTTATCATAGACACTCAAAGCGCTGACAAAAAAAGAGGTACATATATCACATGTGATGATTCTGCACAAGCTGTTTTGAAAATGTGATGGATATTTTAACCTTTTTTGTTGTGGATCTCTTACTGTAAAAGAGGATGACTGGCAACCTATATAGTTTGAATGTTGACATGGTTACTTTGCTGATTCTTTGGTGATCCAACAAACTTTAATTTAAAATAGATATTCAGGGCGCAGGGTAGCTCACTTGGTAGCGTGGTTGGTTCGCCATCTCTTGACAAAATTGACACCCTGAACATGACTGAATGGTCTATCGTCCTTCTGAAAATGCCTTTGAGGAAACATGTTTTCGTTTCATGTTGCATCTTTAAGAAGAAAAAAATAAATCTCACAAAACACATTTTAAACTTGGATTACAATTGGAGGAAACCAGTGATGGCAAACTCATATCCAGTCATGTCTGTTTTCACATGGGAAATTTCATGAGCTAGACACCTGCCAGCCTGAAGAGAAGCAACGTGACCTGATGAGACGGTGCACTTCCTGGCGCGACACCGCCTGTCTGGCAGGAACACACACAGGAAACAGGTTAGTAAAGTGGCTGCTGTTTGTGTGTATGTGCGAGTGTGTGGACAGGCTACACCCTCAGAAGTGTGCCACCACGGCAACTGTCTTCGTGGGAACAATACCACCTGTCGCTCAGGGCTACCAGACAATGGAGGCCAGGTGGGGAGTAAAGTGTAGAGGACGGAACCAAATGCCGACCTAAGCAGGGGAATCAAATCAAACTCTTTAGGTATTCCTATTGCCAAGAGCCTATGGTTTGATTGTTTATCATTCTTTGTATGGGTAATACAGTACATGGCCATCTGTCTTTCTCTTTTTTTAAATCTTTTTTTGTCTCTGGATCTTTGTTTCTTTGTCTCTCTTTCTCTTTGATACACATAAGCAACATACATGGGCAAGATTAAGTGATATTTTCTTAAAAGACTCGATTTTGTTGCCAATATCAAATTAAAAAACTTCAGAAATAGTGATTACATTTTTTTAAATATATTTTTGAAATGTCACCTGAGCTGACTTGACTACATATTTTCCAGCTGTGAGTCACTCTTAAGTTTCCATTGTGTGTTGCATTCAGGGTAAGGAGTGTCCATCCATCCATCCATTTTCTTCTGCTTATCCGGAGCCCGGTCACGGTGGCAGCAACCTAAGTAAGGTAGTCCAGACATCCCTCTCCCTAGCAGCGTATCCATCATAGTGTCCATCAAAGCTAAAAAAGGAAGTGATTTTCTTTAATAATTGCTAGTATTTTTAAGTATACATGTTGTAATGTTTATCAATGACAAAACACTTATCTCAAAAGACTGTAAAAATAAGTATAGTGGATACATTTGGCACACTGCATTTTTATTTTTTTATTTTTTATTTAACCTTTATTTAACCAGGTAGGCCGTTGAGAACAGGTTCTCATTTGCAACGGCAACCTGGCCAAGAAAAGCATAGGCATGCAAGACAGATAGTTTCACAGTCAATACAAATTATTTCACATTCAATACAGTACAAGAACACAGAATACAATATGCTACATAAAGTGCAGAATAAGTGGGCAATTACAAATGCCGCCACTTAGTGAGGTGCAAGTAAGTCGATGGATATGCAATATACATGAACAGAGAGTCTATATCACTGCTGAGATGGTATACAGAGTCAATATATAGTTAGTGCAAGTTGTGGTCTATTAAGTGATGTAGATCAGTAATAACACCGTAAGCAGTAATCAGTCTATATAAATGCTGGATGTAGAGAAGAGACAATATACAGTTAGTGCAAATGGTGGTCTAGGTAGTGATGTATATAAGTAATATGTGCATGAGTGTTTAGATGTGCATATGGGAAAGATTCAATGAATGAAAATGTTTCACTCCTAATTTCACATTATACATTTAAAATGTATTTACAGAGTCTAATAAAGAATCATGTTGGTGTAGTGGTTTTAAAAACACAGCTGTGTTTTTATTCTTTACTTTAGAGAATGTAGCCATAACTAATGCCAAGTGTGACTTACAATTGTTTTAATTCTTAGAGAATATCAACAGCAGCTGTGTTGTTGAGCCTTTTCCAGTTTAGAGAGAGAGCTTCTAAGCCAAATCAAAAATAAATCTCAGCATCCACTGACTCCTCAACTTTATGTATTTTTACCTCAGAGTGTGGGACAGTTGTCTTCATCACTCAATTCTGCAACTGAATGAAAAGTTGCATATACTGAATCAAACCATTAAATGTCAGTGTGCCCTTTGGCCCGGGAATTCACAGATGCAAAGAGACAGACGGTTCGGTCACAACTCTTTTTCTTCGTCCTTGGACACATCCCTCATTTCCTCTCTTGTATCTCGCACCGTCTGTCTCCTCCTCTTTCTTAAGAAACAGGATGTGAAGAAATGTTTGTGGATCAGCAAGATAAACCATCCACTTACTTTTGAATATGAAACATCCCTTACTGCAATATAAGCTGTATATACATGTCAGGGAAATTGTTGCCTGTCTATTAATCAATATGTGTGATGAGAAATCACCCAGTTCTCAGAAAAGAAGTTCAGAACTCCAGTATATATATAATATATTGGTCTTTGTACACTGTAATGCACTCTATATCTATGTCAGCTATTGTTTTGTGAGTTAGTGTTTTTGAAATAGTTATGTTAACGCTTTTGAAATTACAGGATAATGACTAAATGAACTAAATTTCCTTCTATTTCTCAAATTTCTACTAATATATAGAAATGTATTATATTAAAACCAATACGGCGAAACAAAAGATGCCTTTGTTTGAATTGTCATGATTTTTAAATCACAGTCTCTTTGCTGAGCTAGGAGATGACAACCAGACACCATTTCAAATGAAGCAGAAATAATAGAGACAAGATGGAAAAACTGTTAAGTTGACCCAAGCACACGGTATGACTGTACCATGCAAATCAAGTATATGTGTAATATTGCCCTTTTAATAGTGGCCATTTGTGCTCATCAGCCACTTAACTTTCATTTAAATCTACAATACGTAAGATTTTATACTCTGTTATCATGGCAAGGGGTCATTCTTGTCCAGTTTTTCCAGTTATTATTCGGCACAATTGCCCCGTTCCCATGACTTGTATGATTACCCCATGAAAAGAAATAGTATGCATAAAAGAGCAGACGGTTTTGTTACGTTTTACTTTCTTATAAGCATCTGCATGTTCAAGTATAAATCTACAACACGGTCTCACGGCAGTTCGTGAAATGGTCACGTTATTTCTATCTATTGATTCGTGTACACGGACACACTTATGTCGTTTTTTTCGTGGTGGTAATGGGAAGCATCTATACGGAGGTTGGGTTTAGGAAAAGAAGAACGGGGAAAGGACACGTCACACGTGGGCCACGATCCCCGGTCTCCAGGGTGAAAGTCCTGTGTTGTTTGACCCATCCACCACCCCAAATCAACCTCCCTATGCAGATTTTCGGCTTTTCATACTACTCGCTGCCGTAGTCGTGTACTGTGATCATGAAAGATGCTTCCCATTGAAATACATTAGTTTAAAAAAACGTTCTGACCACCACAAAAAAACCGAGATAAACGTGTCCGTGTACACAAATCAATAGATTAAATAACGTGACCATTTCACGAACTGCCGTGAGACTTGGTTGAAATCTAAGCTATCCCTGTCACACATGCCATGCTGCCTTGGAAGTATAGGAGTGAAGACTGAATAGAACAGGAGAATGTGGGAACTGGAAGTTTTTTGCCCTGTCAGGGTCGCCATCTGCTCTTTATCCACGCTGGCACCAAGCCCTGTTCCAGCCCTTGGCACCTACACCCACATGCACACCGAACCACACACACACACACACACACACGCGCGCACACACACACACACACACACACACACACACACACACACACACACACACAATGCATGCATAGTATAATTGTAACTTTACTAAGAAAAGTGGATGTGCAATGCACTGCAGACAAACAAATTAAGAAGCAAACAATGCATCTGAACAACACAATATGAGAAAATGTTTATTTTAAATGCTTTATTTTAATGCTTATTTAGAATTTCCAACGTGTCTGGCTTGTTATTTGAAATTAGTCAATGAATGGAAGAACAAGAGTACGTGTTATTTTGTGGATGTTCTTGTGTTTGTGGAAAGAGGGGTGCTTGCCTTTGTATGTGTGTGAGTGAGTGTGTATTTGTATGCAAAACAAAGAACTTGTCTTAGTGTTTGAGTGGAAAGACAAGAGGGCCATAAGTATTTTGTGTGTATGTGTACCTCAGTGTGAATGCAAAACCAAAGTGACTGGCTTTTGCTTTTCGAAGGAGTGGGTGGAGAAGGTGCATGACAAGTGTGTTTCTCTCCTTTTGGTTCACTTGGCTCAGTCAGAGTGTGCATGTGTGTGTGTGTGTGTGTGTGTGTGTGTGTGTGTGTGTGTGTGTGTGTGTGTGTTTGTGTGGTGATGATGTTGGTTCCCAAAACAAGACCAGCAGCTGTTTTTACAGGCTCACACACACAAACCCATTCATCTGTTGTCATCTTAGACATCTTAGACCTTTCCTCCTGTAGCCATTTGTATACACTTTCAAACAAACAAAAGTAAAAGATTATTTAAATATAGTGGATACAATTATCAAAAAGCACAATATTTTGACATAGAAACAATACAGCAATAATACCTGATGAGGCATTGTTTTGCACAGAAAATAATCATCAGCATTACAGTTTTTACACAGTCCAAATGTTGTGGCTAAAAAGTCCTCTCCAGTTTAAATTTGCAGTACATATGTATGAGCAACTGAGGGGAGAAAAGAATCAGCTCCATGGTGACAGGCAGAGTTGGCATAGCAACTAATGAAGCACAGCTCGCAGCTCGGTTAACAGCTGGTACCACATCTGTGATCAATCACATTATTTGGCTAAAACTTCCCATTGTATTATGGCATTTGAAAACATCACTCACACACGTGAAGGTGTGAGGAGTTCTGGAGTACGACTTCAGCAATTTGAAGAGCAATAAGGACTATGAGGCATTTTTGTCATATCAGTAACACGTAGTGCTGCTGCTGCTGCTTCAACTGGTAATATCTTGTGGAAGTTAGCCAGAGGATATTTCCACTGTAGAAAAGGCAAGAGAATGCATAAATGAAAATATATGGTAGCATGTTGAGCACAGCTGAAAAACAGAACAAGTATGAAAAAGCTGTGAGTATGATCATATATTGAAATATGTAACCACAGAAAAAATTAAAAGTAAAAAAAAAGGTTGTCTTCCTAACGCTTTTATCATTGTTTTTCAAAAACTCTCTTGTTGCATCAGCATTTTAAGATTCGTCCACTCTGGAGACCGTTTTGGAAAAGCTCAGTTTTAGGGTGAAAAAAATTGCTGTGTGGACAAATGGCCAAAAAAATATACATTTTTAATTCAGACATTTTTATGTAAGATAATCTCATAATGTGGTTAAGTGCTAAACCCCTTAACCCCAGTTTACATGCAGTATGTCATCAGATTCCCTGCCTAGTTCCTCCACATGTCTTACGTCATTATCGGTTTCATTGTCTTCTGACAGAACAAACTCTAAAGTTATCATTCTTCTCCATCCGAAATCCTGCTGTTTACGTAATCCGGGTTATGCTTATCCTAACTTTGCAAACAAAAACCAGGCCTTTTATTTGTATGCAATTCTCTGAAATCAGATTTCTGCCAAAGGTGTGTGTGAATCAGATGACTGCAGTGAACCAATCAAAAAAAGTCATCAGAGTCGTCTACAGACGCTGACAAAAAAAACACATGACAACATGTCACTGTTGTTGTTGGCCATGGTTTGTGTGTGTGAGTGTGTCTGCGTGTGTGTCTATGTGTTTTTATGGATGTGTGTGATTGTGGCTTAGGAGTCAATTCCCCCAAACAGGACTGTCATTAACCCTTGTAGCTCTTGAAAGACCACCCAGAAGTTGTGTGTGTGTGTGTGTGTGTGTGTGTGTGTGTGTGTGTGGCCTACAGACTGACATTGTGTTGTGTGTTATCTATCCACTCCAGCCTGTCCATTTGTACACTGCTAAGACAACAATCCCCTTCAGGAGTGGAAGAGATGACTGTGTTATATCACCATGGTAACGCGCAGCTCTCAAAATGGAGGGAAAAAGTTGCACAAGAAATGTCATCAGGCTAAACAGAAATATATAAGATGGTATGAAACTGCAATATTGCAGTGGCAACCACCCCTGCCCTTTTGTTTGACTTCAGGCCTGTGCCCTAATATGACCCTTACTTGCTTAATTTTACCCATAATGCCAACACCTACTTGAGGGACCCACATGCCCTCTGGTTCTCCCAAAGACCTCTTTGGTTGGCTCAAAAGCTCTCCAACTGGCCCATCTGGTCAACCTAAATGCCCTTCTGGTCAGCTCAAGTGTTGCTCTGCTTGGAAATTGAGCTGTAGGAGCAGCTAATCTAGTAGGACAGAATGATTAAATTACTATAATAAAAAACAATAAAAATGTTAGGATTAACAAAGAATAATTACATTATAAAATGACATAGAAATTGGCAATAATGGTCAACTTGTGTACAGGTCTGTAGTGTCACACTGAATAAACACACACATGAGCAAAATACAATTATAAAATAATTGTTATTCATAAATCAGAATTAAAAATGCCACCGTACTTGGGTGAACAAATACATTATTTTTTATTAAAAAACGAAAACAGATACATTAGTCTACATTAGAGTTACATGAAAGGCTGTCACTGCTTAAACATGACGTTTGCCTTTTCATAAGATCTTGCAACTGACCTAAAGTGTTTCGAAACTGTGTGACTGAAGTCCTTAAAGCCTCTTAACAAAAGATTATCCCTGCTCACTTTACTGACAGGAGAGATACAACACAACTGGTTAGTCTCATTAGCTAAAGAAAACAGTTAGGGACCTAGCAGCCTGAGAGTATAAGACCATACCTGGGATTTTTAGAAAACGCTAAATATCAAAAAATTATCTTGACTCTTGTTATACTTGAACAGAAATAGTATGCTAGTATACCGCATTACGCTGACCTAAAATCATGTTTCAATATTTTCAAAGGCTCAGTTTTTTCCCTGTCCACACTACAAATAATTTTCAAGTAGATCTACCATATTCATTTAATTGTGGATGCAAACTCAAATTAGAGATAAACATTTGTTCACATCTGTGTGTCTAAAATAGATTTCCATTTCCAATGCATATTCACATCTGGCTAAATAGGGACCAAACACACACTATATCTCTTACATGTATAAATGATTATAAAAGAATAGTATTTTCGTTCCCTTTCCTGACAATCACCTTGATTTTGTGCTCTAACGTGACAGTCTAGCAGTAACCAGAGCAGTCTGAGTCGCCTGCAGCCGCTGAAACTACAAAGAGTCCCTTCTTTGTAACTTAATATTCAACATACTGGTCCTTTGCACAGGATATGTTCAAAGATGGAAAGGGAAAGAGTATTACATGGGAGTTTCAAAGGAAAATATCAAACACACTCACACACACAAACACACACACACCTCACACACCTGTGCAAACTCTCCGTCTGACTTCCTCTCTCCAGGTCACACAGACACACACATACACACACACACACACACACACACACACACACACACACACACACACACTCTCACACACATTTCCTTTGGCGTACACTGCCCAGTCTGTTCTCCAGGGCGTTGGCTGCTGGGCACTTGGTCAATGTGTGCCCAAGTGTATTGCTTCAGTGCTCTGGAACTGGCATGCAGACAACACACACACACACACACACACACACACACACACACACACACACACACACACACACACACAGACAGACAGACAGACAGATAGACAGATAGACAGATAGACAGACAGGCAGGCAGGCAGGCAGGCAGGCAGGCAGACAGCCATGAATTTTACATGGTAATGGCCAGCTAACCGCTAACATGCTAGCCAGCCAGGAACACGCTACTCACAATAGCTGTCCAGTTAGCAAGCCACTCTGCTTGGTCGTTTACAGGACAATACATTCACGCAGTTTTTTCAAGAAACATATTTGTACCATCAACTCTTGTCTTGTAACACTCCAAAAAAATGGTAGCTTCCCCTTTTTTTGGACTCTACGACTCTCCATTGTCAAGTTTGCTATTGATCAAATGCATGTAAAAATTCTCCAAAGTTGAACTTGATGCAAAATGTGTGGATTTACGTTGTTGAACTGAATTGATTTTGCACAAAATGTTGCCCTTTAACATATTTGGCAAAGTCAATACTATAAAAATGAAGTTGGCATAGGAGGCAGAGTTGTCTCTGCAGTGCAGGGCTTATACTGCAGCCATCTTAATTTCTTGATAGTTTAGGGGACTTTTTGCTTTCAATTTGGTCTTCCGCAAGTTAGTTTTTTTCGATTGCTTAAGCACTATTTTGAAAGCAGGGACTGGTTTTTCAAAACACTACACACAATTAGTACAACCACACACACAACCAGCAGAACACCTCAGACCCTCAGCAAAATGAAACACTCTTACACAAACTATACACTAATTTATAAAATCCATATTTTGTTACTGTGATTTAATTCAGTTTGAACCAGTTCCACACTGCTGTTGCTAACCTAAAACACCTTTAGCAATTCTACTTCTTAGTGATTAGAATAACTGTAAATATACAATAAGTTCACCAAACACTACACAAGACCAATGCTGCAGACTCAGGAAAATATAATTTATTTCTCTCCATATACCCAAATCAGTCAACATGTCAACATGGACAATCACAACAAAACATGTCCCAGTTTTCATACAGCTAATACAGTAATGTGCATAACACTGTTAGCTCAGCAAACAACAGACAAACATAAAATACTGTATCCAGTACAGGTTACAATCACAGAAAAAAAAAGATCTGGTCATCAGAATCAGAAAGATTAGAAAATACTAGACATTATCTCTTCGCATAGCTGGATCTGGCCAGAGAATTTCATCAACATCACAGGCGATATCCTCATTGGCAAGACAACGTGGGAAGAACCGTTTTGAATGTCGAATCCATCCTTGCACAGCTGCAAGTCAACCTGCAAGTCCTCCATGGCCTGAATGAGGGGTACCTCTTCTTCTACCTCTTTCTTCTCCTCTGTGGATTCCCCCTTTCACCCTCCCTCTTCTTCTGACTCCTTTCATTTTTGGTTGAAGGCAGGTGCACTTACCTGCTGCATTTTTATAGTGCTTAAACCGGAATGGTGTGTCTACAATTAAGCAATCATGTGTTTACGCACCTGATGGCTGTGTTTCACAGATTGGCTCATAGTTGTGGTAATTTGATATTCAGTGCTTTGGAATTGCAAGGAAGTGACATCATGATATACTTCTGCGTCTACAAGTGTGTGTAGTGTTTTGCAAATCACTGTGTGTATTGTTTTGCAAAACGTTTGAGGCTGACATTGTGCTTATAGTGGTGCACATCTGGGCCAATGTTTTACTCCTTGAGTGTAAGGTTTTGATAATTGTGTAATACTTTTGATTTCAGTGTGTGAGCAATCGTCAAAAACTGTAAACATCTGTTGAGATGGATTGATTCAAGTGAATGACTAGGTCAGTCAAGACATTAATACTTTTAGGCCATCAAAACATTATGGTTGCTTGTTCTGTACACTGTTAGAAAGGTCCGTAGAAATATGAGCTAATGTACTGTGTTAATATCAAGGAATTTTCTGTAATGATTTTTCACCTGGGTTTTTCCGTATTTTGATTTTTTGTATTAACAGAAATGTCTGTTTAAAGGTACAGAGGATATACTGTACATTTACAGAAATTTTACATTTTTGAATTCACAGAAATGTCCGTAAACTTAACGGAAAAGGTGCTGGTAATTTTCTGCCAGGACATTATGTTTTTTTCTACCGATTTCTTTCTTACAGTGTATATTACGGTGGCCGACAGGGGCAAACGCCCTGCAGCTTAAGAAAACACACGCAAATAGACAAAACACAAGCAAATTAAGAAAACAACTTAATTAATTTTACATTATATGTGCAGCATTCAGCAGACGCACTGCAAATACCACAACACAACCAAATACATAAACGCACTGCAAATAAAAAACGATGCAAAAAGAAAAGCACGCAAACCCCGAAAAAAGAAGCGATGCAAAAAGAAAAACAACTTCATTAATTTGACAACACATGCGCAGCATTCAGCAAACGCACTGCAAATATCACAACACAACCAAATACATAAACGCGCTGCAAATACACACAACACAACCAAATAGATAAACGCGCTGCAAATATGAAACGATGCAAAAAGAAAAGCACACAAACCCAGAAAACAAATGCAACAAAAAAACGCAGCATCCAGATTACACAACGGAAGTTCTCCAGGCTTCTAGAGGGAGCAACTAGTGGAACAGCTGGATTTTCGACCACACGGGGAGGGAGGGGGAGGGAGGGGGAGAGAGAGAGAGAGAGAGAGAGAGAGAGAGAGAGAGAGAGAGACTGTAAATATGAAGTCTATGTTTGAGATATGTTTTCTCTTGTTTGGTGGGTGTGTCTCGGCTCAGGTCACAGGTGATTCTCAATCAGCAGAGACGTCTGTAAACTCGTGGTGATAAAACATTTAAAACTGCATCAGCGTTTAACGTTGACGTTTGTTTAAGCCACATGAGAGGGTTTAATTTCGAAGTCCGAGTATAGGCCTCCTCAAGTGTAATGTTGTGATTATACAACAACGGTTACCAACAAAATAAGTGATCAATCTGTATTCATATTGTGAAGCAATTCGCTCTTTAAATACAAAAAACAGACAGGATTTCTAGTCCCTCCCTGTTTAGTAAACCAGCCAATTTACCGTGGGATTTATCAAACTGAAGAAATCCCGCCTGCACATATAAACACAAAACTACTTTGCTAACTCCATCGTGTTGTAAGTAAGACATCTGCTGAAAAAGTTATTGTATTCATCAGCATGATTGCCGTACTGTTTAGTTCAAAAACATCCAACACACCAAAGTACAAAGACATAGCGGACCAGACGCAAGCTTTTATTTTGAAAAGCCGAAGCTCGGGGACGGCACCAGCCGGGATGGCATGAGATGGGAGCATAGACTGTATATTAATAATATATTATGTTATTAATAATAATAATAATAATAATAATAATAATAATAATAATATTAATTTAATATTGGTTAATAACGGTATTTTTACAATATAAAATATAAAATCAAGCTGTTGTTGTTGTCTAGTTGCTCTAGAGGTCTGGAGAACTTCCGTTGTGTAATCTGGATGCAGCGTTTTTTTGTTGCATTTGTTTTCTGGGTTTGTGTGCTTTTCTTTTTGCATCGTTTCATATTTGCAGCGTGTTTATCTATTTGGTTGTGTTGTGTGTCTTTGCAGCGCGTTTATGTATTTGGTTGTGTTGTGGTATTTGCAATGCGTTTGCTGAATGCTGCGCATGTGTTGTCAAATTAATGAAGTTGTTTTTCTTTTTGCATCGCTTCTTTTTTCGGGGTTTGCGTGCTTTTCTTTTTGCATCGTTTTTTTATTTGCAGTGCGTTTATGTATTTGGTTGTGTTGTGGTATTTGCAGTGTGTTTGCTGAATGCTGCACATGTGTTGTCAAATTAATGAAGTTGTTTTCTTAATTTGCTTGTGTTTTGTCTATTTGCGTGTGTTTTCTTAAGTTGCAGGGCGTCTGCCCCTGTCGGCCACCGTAGTATATAGGTTTGGATTATTGTTCTAAAACTGGGGGACATGTGTTAAACGGGTCCTACACTGTTCATATAAAATGGACGTGACCATCCACAGAACACGCTCAAAGCTGGAATTTGGCACTCTCAGTGTTTCTTTTCAGATCCAATGTGATGGAGTACAGAGCCATAACAATGAAACACACAATTATCCAACAAAGTCCTGTTGGGTATAGTGTTGTATCCACACAGCTGGGCAACTGGGAAGGAAAGGAAAAAGCTGGGAGATCTTTAACACACACACACATACACACACACACACACACACACACACACACACACACACACACACACACACACACACACACACACACACACATCGCCTCCACTGTTTACACATCCCTAAGCAAATGTCTGAAGAACGACGCAGCCGTGAAAATTTAAACAAAAACCTTGTGTTGTGGTCAACATCTCACTCAACATCGACCTAACATCAGTCCACACCAAACAGGTGACACGATACACCATTTGCAAACACACCAGGCACAAGCAACGTGCACACAAACACACACACACACACACACACACACACACACACACACACACTTATCACATGCAATAGATTCAAAGAAAATCAAGAACTTATACATAGTATAATAAATAACAGCTTAGGGTATAGCTTTCTAATTTCAATGTATTTTATAGTTTTTCCTACACATTCTTTACTCTCCTCTGCTTTATAGCTCCTTATAGTTCCAGTTGTGTTATGTCAGTTGTGCTGACGTTCTTGCTCTATACTATACATAATTCTACTTTTCTCGACCTTTTCTTTTTTCATCGTCACCGTTTGCCCTTCATTCTTTTGCAATATCTACTTAATAATTCATTAATAGATATCAGTCATTTGTGCTTTATTTTTACGTCTTTCAAATGTAGTTTTGTTCTCAATGATATTATTGATTTATACCACTGACCTAAATTGAAGTTCTTTATCTTCACAATTCCTGCCATGTTATCACTGTCTCTCTCTCACCAGTGTTGAAGAGACTATCATGTGATGCACATCATGACTAATAGAATGGAATTGCAGCCAACTGTTCACGGCTGCACCCACGCTCTACAGCATAACAACTATTAATAATGTGAAATAATAATTAATGTGGTAAAAAATCTCTTTGTTTGTGGACCTGTTTGTGTAATGCTTTTCAATGTAATAAACCACACACACACACACACACACACACACACACACACACACACACACACACACACACACACACACACACACAAATGAAGACTGTGAGGTTGAAATCTCCATTAAGTGGATGTTATTGTAAGTCAAACTATTATTTCCATGGCCAAGAATGAACTCTCAATTAATTGTATTTGTTTAAAAAAGTTTTACTGAACATTTGAACCTTTAATTCCTACATTTTCTGTGTCCAAGCCTCTGCAATGATTCGTAGATGTTTCAGACTCACTGTAAAGAGAGAAAGAGACAGAGGAGTAAAACAAATCTTCAGCCTATGTTTTAGATGACTATAAATATCAACTACATTCAAAATTGGATTCATACTGTGCCTAAACTCAACCCTAGATAGGAGGTTTATTTGAGTGCATACAATCCTCCACATCCAACTCATAGTATTTACTTGCCCGCCGGCCTTTTACTTCCTACTGACCAAGACAATCTCTCCCTCTGACCTGGCCTCTGACCTTTCCCCTTGGTATCACCTGCTATAAACGCCTAGTTTGAACAAGGCATTCTTAGTCAGGGTGAGGCAACAATCTGTGTCAGGAGGCAACAGCGGCCTCAGGGAGATCTGGAGGCGACCCCCTCTCTGCTTTATGGCGCTCATTTAAGATGGCAGGCAACCACAGTAATTGCGTGTTTGTGTGTGTGTAAGAGCTGATTTAGGGCTGTAGGCAATAAGTGTAGACCAGTGCTGGAATCCAGCTGGCTCCACGGTGAGCTAACCATCAACTAGTAATGAGTCCCTGGCCCAGACAGATAGACAGACGGATAAACAGACAGATAGACAGACAGATAAACGGACGGATAAATAGACAGACAGACAGTACATATCTACAAACCACTAAGTGCATGACTTCAAGAACTTTATATTTATGGAGCTTTTTTATTGAGAGTGTTGGTAGAGAAGGCGACTGAAACTGTCACTGTCAATAAAACCGGTATTATCTTTCAACACACACACACACACACACACACACACACACATTCAGTCTCCACACACAACACAGCCCTTGCTCCCTATAGGAAGGAAGAGTTGCTGTAAATTTGTTACACACTCAGCAGGGGACATCTGCTGAAGTAAGAGGAGGAGGGTGGTGGTGGTGGTGGGGGGTCACACTACAGGAAACCAGCCAGGGCTCCAGATCCAGAAAAGGGATTATTTGCCGCATTTTCACTGCATGGTTTTCCATTAGTAAAAGTTAAGGATAGTCCCTGGTACTTTTTTGGCACCGCATCGGTTGAGGTTCCAAGCGAGCTGACTAAGCAGATAATAAAAGGTGGAGTTAAAACACTGCAAAGCACTGATTGGTCAGAGAGGACCTTCACTAGCGTGACACGTAGCCACCGTCAATAGATTCACTCTCCCCTGATAAAAAAAATGGCAGCCTGCAAAACTATGCCGTACACTACGCCATACAGTTCACGAAGTGCAGACATCGTTGCCAATAAAAGTATGCAGAAAGTATGAGTGTTGTGTTGAAGGTGGCAGTTTCACACGACGTCGCTGTGGCGATCAGCTGTGAATCCCGCCTACACTAAGGGGGTACTATCCGCAGTGAAAAACGAAATAGAGAAAAGAACCTGAACTGCTATTTATTAACATATAGTGCACTTTTGTTGAGAGACAGTTCAGATTTGTTATGCTAACCTTTGTTGGCTCATCTTTATTGTAGTAGTCATGCAGTATGTTTCAGGGTTTGGTTTCCATTTAGTAGCAGATGGTATGCACAGAGTTGGGAAGATGCCTTTAAACATGTAACCTTATACAGCAAATCCACATAAAGACATGGATACTGTTTCAAAATATCAGTTGAATCTGTTGTTCCTTGAAATATCACCACTTATCTGGCAGACGTTATTGTCCTAGTACCGTGGATTTCCCTGCAAGTGTTTTGGGTTTAAAATGTCTGACAGGCAGATTGTTTCAGTTCAACAACTACGAGATGAAAGCTTGTACTATGGTGTGTAACCAACATAATGTTGGGATGTGTTCATGTTCACCTTTACAATGTATTGCTTCTGTATAATCCTTTAATCCTAGAATACCACTTAATTCCTCAAATGTACAGTATATGACCTTGATGCTGTTAAAAGTGACTTGATTACCTGTTAAAGGAGAATTCCGGCCAATTTTTACGTTAATCTTGATCGCTATAGCCACGCGAGTACTTTCGATAGAAAAAACCACGACCCGAATCAGTGCAGGCAACACGGAGTAGCTGCAGCTACGTACTACAAGCGTCCCCTGAGCTAAAACGGCAGTTGTCGGGGCAAGTTTTAGAGTGCCTTTGTGCCTCTTTTAATATGTCTGTGCCACATGAACAGGGCCCTTAACTGTCAACAAGATGCGTTTTCAACTCAGACATTGTTTAAATTCACCTACCCTGGTCCCTGTCTCAATCCTGTCGGTAGCTAGCTTGCCCTGCTAGCTGATAGCCGTTAGCCGTTAGCTGCTAGCTGCCGTCTGGTGAGTGTTCAGACAGGCTTCTGTGATAATCATCCCAATAACAATCCACGGAGCGGCGGTGGTGTGGTTATGTTCTCCAGAGGACAGGTCATGTCACGTTTTGAAGTTTATTCCCCCCTAAAAAAAACAGTAGTGTGGTAGTAGCTGTTAGCTGCTAGCTGCCCTCCGGCGAGTGTGTAAAGCCAGATAGCCGTTAGCCGTTAGCTGCTAGCTGCCGTCCGGTGAGTGTATTCAGCAAGGCTTCTGTGATAATCATCCCAATAACAATCCACAGAGTGGCGATGGTGCTGCTATGTCCTCCAGTTACTGAAGGCTAGCTTTAGCTTGCGCTTGGAGCAGAAAGCAGTGTTGCCAATTTAGCGACTTTGTCGCTAGATTTAGCGACTTTTCAGACCCCCTTAGCGACTTTTTTTCAAAAAAGCGACTAGCGACAAATCTGGCGACTTTCTGTAGAAAAGTCGTCAGTATTGTCCAGCGAGAACGCAAGGTATTTCTCTCCTGTAGCCCCCAAAACAGTCTTCTGTTCTGTGACAGAGGAGCAGCGGAACAGCCTCTCCCCTCTCTCCTCATGTGCAGCAGCACTGTGCACAGTGCGCAGGCAGGTAGAAGGGGAGGGGGGGACAGGGTGTGCGGGGGCCGGTGTAGGTAGGAGAGACAGCGGGACGCGACGGGAGAAAGACTCCGCTGAGCTGGCCTGGATCTGGGCAAGCCAGCCTTCTTTGAGAATTCTTTATCTATCTTTTTCCCTCCCTTTGTAGAATTTCATGTTTTTTACTTCAAAGATAGGCCACCTAAGTAATAATTATAAGGTAAAATAAATTCCTGTATTGAATTTGTGATTATCTGGCTAAAGAGTTCTATTTCTTTCTATCTACCTTGCTGACACAACCAGTAAGCTTTATACGAATGATGATCATCCAGCGCCTTTTAGCGACTTTTGGAGCTGGTGCTAGCGACTTTCATTGGAAAAGAGTTGGCAACATTGGCAGAAAGTTCATCTGCCTGTTGCCCCTCTGTCTGTCTCGTTCTTTCCAAGTCTTGTGAGGCTAGTTCTTCGTCTGTATACTCAGGTTCGAATAAACAAGGACAACCATCAAACTCAAAAGGCTCTTCTGTGTGTTGTATATCTGCTATATTCTCCATAGTTACTTGTTTACTCCAAGCTTCTTCCCTTGTGAACAACTCCGCTCTTCACTCTTCACACACTACGCTCCAATCTGCACACTACTGTTTACCTTTTCCTGTTACAACTGAATTCCCAGGAGACAGTGTGCTGCTACAGCTAAGCTTCAGTAACGCTATTACTGTGCAAGCCACAGACATCGTTTATCCCGTTTCCATGTAGTTACATAGTCACTAATATGGTCATAACCACTACAGTGCTCAATTACCTATTTTGAGGGGGAAATAATCTAAACTTTTCGCTGCGAAAGCATAATCTGTCCTGTGCAGGACATCCACCAGACCACCGGGCGCTCCGTGGATTGTTATTGGGATGATTATTTTTTAGGGGGGAATAAACTTTCTTTCTCTCTCTTCCAAAGCCGATATAGACTCTGAGGTTAACCATCGCCTGAGCTGTGCCAGCGGAGCCAATGCCAAACTCAGGACAAGAGTCTTTGATGACCGAGATCTGAGGGCTCAAACCAAGCTCCTGGTTTACAGAGCTGTGATTCTCCCAACCCTGCTGTATGGAGCGGAATCCTGGACCACTTACAGCAGACACCTAAGAGCCCTGGAACTATTCCATCAAAGAGCCTTAAGAAAAATCTTGAGGATCAACTGGGAAGACAAACGTACAAACTCCAGCATTCTGGAGGAAACGAATATGTCCAGCATCAATACTATCATAATGCAGCATCAACTCCGATGGACAGGACATGTCATCCGCATGCCCAACACCCGTCTCTCAAAGCAGATCCTGTACTCCCAGCTAAAAGAAGGACAGCGAGCCCCCAGTGGGCCAAAGAAACACTTTAAGGACAATATCAAGATTAGCCTGAAAAAGTTTAACATCACGTTCGGCAACTGGGAGAATCTTGCGTTGAACAGGGACTACTGGAGAAAAGCAGTGCAGGAAGGTGCAGCACACCACGAAACAGAACTCTGCCGTGCCGTAGAGGCAAAGCGGCAACACCGCAAGGACAAACAGCAAAAGGCTCCACCACCACACACCACCTCAACCTTCCAATGCCCACATTGCAGCAGAATCTGTAGATCACGGATCGGCCTTTACAGCCAGGATCCACAAATAAGACGACCTGACAGAGAGGACAGTCATACTCGTCTCGAGTGACCGGCGAAGAAGAGTCTAGATATAGGGTTTAAAGCAGTTCTAATCATAAAAGCCAAACCACTCCGGTAAACCACCAAGTGGTAGCTATATAGTAAATCTCTCATGTATATATGAGTATGTATATATATTTTTCAGTCCCATACACTAACTACATTAATTCGGTGATGATGTCTTTGTGTTGACCGCTCTGGAATATTTCTCTGCTCAGACTTTCCTAAACTGATTTCCTCTGGACATTTTGCTATTGTTGCACATGTGTTGTCAAATTAATGAAGATGTTTTCTTAATTTGCTTGTGTTTTGTCTATTTGCATCTGTTTCATTAAGTTGCAGTGCATTTGCCCGTCGGCCACCATAGTTTACTAATTACAAAACAAAAACCTTTCTCCAACATCTTTAAAAAAAAACAACTCATTCTTACATGTTTCACATAGCAGAACAACAAAGAGCAAAACTAAAATACTGCTCTTTTGGGTTAGAGCAAAATTCAATAGTAGTTCAAGCGTACAGTGAAAAGTTTACCCATTTCACATCTGCACAGACAATAGTGCCTGCAATGCTTTTTTTCTGCCTCACAATCCTCCCAACCCCCACTGACTTCCTTCTTTCTTCATTTGTGTGTGTGTGTGTGTGTGTGTGTGTGTGTGTGTGTGTGTGTGTGTGTGTGTGTGTGTGTGTGTGTGTGTGTGTGTGTGTGTGTGTGTGCGTGTGTCAATAAGTGTGTGCATTCTCCCCCCACAGCACAAAGCTGCCATTGGTTGGCCAGATTTGTTGGAGGGAAAAAAAGAGCGAGTAGCAGGGAGAGTGAAGCAGGGAGATAGTGCTGACTCAGGCACTCGGCCCATTGTTCTTGTCGTCTCGTAACCCTACACCTCCCTGCCTCCAGCCAGACAAGCCCATTGGCCAACCGCAAGTGCTGGAGCCAGTGGGACTGCGGTGTTAAACAGCACCAAAAAAAGCTTATCTCTTCCTCCATTAGTCCCACAATGAGAGAATTCAACAGCCAAAATCACAATGGACACAGGGCCATTCAGGTTGTGATATCTCTGTTGCATCTTGACGAGTCAGAGAGAGGTATTTTGGTGATAATCAGGGCATTTTTATGTAAGGGGTTCTACCTATGTGTTGTGCTGCTTTGACAGGACATGTGCACTTTGTAACCAGGGCTTTCTTTAGGTGTAGGTGTGTCAGTCAGGTCTGTTAGTTGTAGTAGAGCTCTGTGAGACCTTCACAATAAGGTTTTGTAGTTTAGACCAGTGTAGCCCAACCTTTTTGGCTGTGATGTTTTTTTTTCTGCTTTCCTACCTTGTTAATCATATTATGACCCACCATATTTATCTTGCAATTATGAGTTGGTCATTTCCAAATGCTGGTTTTGGACACATTTCACATTGTTTCATGTTTAAATGTCATCTTCTCACCACAGTTGCAGGCACTTGGAGTTAATTGAAATTAATGTGAGGTATTTTTAAACATGTTGGTTTTTACCCAATACATCTCTGTTACTGAAAATGTCTCTTTCCCAAGGACTAAACTATAAATAAAAGCAATAAAACAGAAGCATTTCACATTTCTTTTACAGTGCTGTTTAACAAAAGACCAACTGAAGATACAGAAGAAATTCCCTGAACCCTTAAATGCAATTTCTTACCATCCCCTTTGCTCAGGTACAGCACTGGCAGACTTTTAAAACTGTAAACATAGCACGTATTGTCACGATACCACAGGATAAATGATACGGGGGGAATGTTTGCCTTAAGAAGACAAATTACCAGGTAACAAATCAAGGCTCGACAGGGGAGGAAAGTGAGAGTTGCAGCAGTGCCAGTAATGGGATCCTCAGTTAACTAGGCCATTTAGATCCTCAAGGTGATAAAGAGGTTGTGCTCACTACAGAGGGCTGATTTTAGTGAGCTGAAACTTGTAAGGAAGAAGCTGACAACATGGTAGTATAACATATTTTATGTCACTTTGCATCATCTTTCTGTCTATGTGGCTTTGTATTGTCTTCACGTCTGCACCAAGGGTTATTTCTATCAGATGACAGTGATTTCCATGCATCAGGTACAATAAAAAATAAAACAGCTAAAGCACATTTATTTGTTTAGTTTTTGTTGATAATGTGATCATGTGCTTTTACTTATTTTTACAGGCTGAGATAGCAGGGAAATGTAGTCCCTCTTGCCGTATTTTGTCCTAGTCCTAGTATCGTGACCTTTATGGTCAAGCTCAAAAATTTCCATAATGCAACCCAATGGCATGAGACAAAATTATACAACTGTTTTCACAGGTTGCTCTTCACGACAAAGCCGACAAAATGTAGTTACTTATAATGCAGAATGGCCTATTTCAGAGTGGTATGTGTTAACATGTAAACAGCATTTCCATGTTGTAAGTTGTAATAAATGAGTATAATGTACAATATTTTCTTCTGAAATGTAGGAGTAAGAGTGCAGAAAATGAATAAAACTCATTACTCAAAACTCATATTTCCAAAAAATAAAGTACAACTACCTCAAAATAGTTTTTAATTACTGCACTTATTACATTTCACCTTTTAGTTATTTTTCTTTGTAACAACAGCATTCATTTCCATTACAAGTTAACATGTAATAGAGTCAATCTTTCAACAGAATAAAATAAAATAAAAATGTAACCTTCGCAGACCCACAGAGTTCTTTTCTGGTTCTGATTAGACGTGATACTTCATTCTCGGAGGGCAGTTACAGGCCTGTGATCACGTTTGGGGATTCTGTAGCTACGTAAGTGTCTTCTTAGTCTCAGGATTACGGCTGAATATTTTTCTGCTAAATGTTTTTTATTGTACAACAGTTGGTTAATGCATTAGGAAACTGTTCCATTCCGTGTTCATAAGAGCCAAATTATCGATTGTATCCTTCATTATTATTATGTCAAGTGCATCATATTCTGGCATAGTGGGTAAAGTCTTAAATTCCATAGTTTATGCAGTTTTGATCGAACAGAAAAGATATGTCCGAGAGAACAGTGAGAACAGGAACATCTGAAGATGTAGAAATGTACTCATTCAGGCACTGCTCCGCCTACACGCATGTTCACACGGATATATCCACCCTCATTGGCGTTCTTTACGTTCTCAACAGTGAACACATCACATACAGAATCACAACAGCCAGTTTCCACGCTCTCATAGCTGAGACATTGTTTGCCTGTGACGCCGGACAATTAGCTGCTTTTCTCATGTGAGACAATTGATTCCCCTGAGCCTACGTTTATTAGATTCCGCCCTGGTTGTATGAATATGGAGGAGGGCTGGCGCTGGGGGCACAATGCCCCGCTCCTGTCCGAGACTGCACATCAAGCTTGGTCATAGATTGAAAAATTCTGCCCACGGACACTACACGAGACAACAGGGCTCTTTCAGCTGGCGGGGCAGCCCAGGCTCTGCCTTGGTAGCGTAATTTTGTGTATCTGTGTGTACACCTCTACTGGGAATGCTAGACAGTGGGTTAAGTGTCATTTAATCATTATCAGAATTACTTTCCAAATGCAATAAATCAACTGAATCTATAAAGTTGATGGGGCAGTTTGGCAACTCGATAGATTAGTTTTACTCGGACTGAGAGCTCAAGATCCACAGTGGTAGGGTTGCCGTTTGTTTTTTTGGCTTTCCATTCACGTGAAGTTCTATCACAAGGGATGACATGTCAGTGAAAAAGACTAAACTTAGCTCATATTTATCCTTTGAAAACTGAGCTGAGGTTGTAGTCACATATTTGTGAAAAAGACTGATGATGTCTGATCTGGCAGTGGGCAGTGGTGGCCTAGTGGTTTAGAGAAGCGAGCTTGGGACCGGGAGGTCGCTGGTCCAATCCCCGACCGACAGGATAAAATCTGGTTTTGGAAAGTGAAAGAGCAGCGCTTGTCCCTCCCTCATTACCACCACTGAGCTGCCCTTGAGCAAGGCCCTTAACCCCAACCACTCCAGTGGAGCTGCTCAGTGGCCTCAGTGCAAATGAGAAATTGTTCTCAATCGACTTACCTGGATAAATAAAGGTAAAAAAGAAAAAAATGTAAATATGCACTCCATGTTTGAACTCCTGAGTCTCTTCTGGTGTTTTCTTTTTCACCTTCACCTTGTACACTACAGTCACTACGCCCATTTGTCTTCTCTCCCCTCATTCTTCGCTTCTTCTCCCCTCCTCTTTTTCCTCCCCTCACCTCTTGGTTTGGGGTGTACAATCAGCTGTCTGGCCCCCTTTTTTTCATCCCCATGTTCGTTCAAAGAGTCAAAGCGGGGCCTCTCTGAGGTATTAAATATCTTTATTAAACTGCTGCTTTGGGGGCTCCCCGTCAGGCCCCCTGCCTCCTTCTTTTCTCCTCTACACCCCAACTATCCCCACAAACTTGGCCCCTGTCGGCTCCTCTTCAAAGGCTCCCGCCATGCGGCTTCTGCCGACTACCTGCTGCGCTGCAAGATCGTGCACAATAGCCTACGTTGGTCCCCGCTGCGTTAAACCAGGCAAGCTTCACCACACTCGGCTGGGCCACATCTGACGGGGGGACTTTGACCAGGCGGAGTCCACCGGATCAGGGAGTTGAGTGAGACGGAGGAGGAGGGGGTAGTAAGGATAGTGGGGAGTGGATTTCTTAGGCCAGCTGTGTCATGGTTTAGTGACTGCTATCAAAAGACGAGCTCTGGAGTAACCAAGTAACCAAACACATGCATCCTTTTGGTGGTTTCACTCATGCACGTAGTGTCACTGTGTGAAACTATGAGGATGTTAGGGATGTGATTCGCTCCTACACTGTCTGAACAAAAATCCACACTCTTTAACAGATGGTTGCTACAAATTTGTACCCTCACAGGCCTGACGACCCTCTCTCTGAGGGTGACTACACTCTGGGGCGTTCCTGACTTGCATTATGCTAAATCCTTAAACCATGACTCTGAGCAAGTCATCTGTCATCACAGTGACATCACAGGAAATCACATGGTTAGCTGCTGCGAAATATAATCACATAGCACAGTAACACTGGAATGTGACATAGAAGATCATCAAAAACAACAGGAAATCATTACTTTAAAAAAAGGTAATATATTGTGGTGCAACACTAAACACATTCAGTGTGGTTGGAGATGCTGTCCTACTTGTGTTGTCAAGGTTTGTCAAGTTGCACCTGTCTGATTGAGAACGTCAGTGGCAAAAGTCCTGTACCTTTTTAGTAGTGGGTTCATCTCCTACTTAAGACATGTCTTAGTACGGATTTTAAAACAGTCCTTTCTCCTTACTATCAAATGAAAATTGATGTTCTCTTTAGTGTAGGCTTAATTTGATTGATATTGCATTAATTTTGTGCTGTTATATCCCATCTACAAAGTCCTGTCTTAAATAGACTTGAGCTACTCAGTCTGACAATAATGTTGTTCTTCAAACCACAAATGTTGCTTCAATTTTGACCTCTGCAGACCTTTTATAAAGCTGCTCTTTGAAAGTCAAGTCTTATCAAGTCACTGATAAATTGTCTGCATGGATAATTCATGCATACAGACTGTCGTTTCTGGCAGGTAGCTGTCACAGTGTGTTATTGAAAAACAGCTGAACATTCCTTGCTTTTCATTTCATACACAATATATTTTTTGCTGAAAGAATACACATAGTTTGACATAATAAAGCCATGAAATAATGAAAATATCCATCAATAACATCAAGTAGTGGATGTATCACAAGTAGATTGTTTACTCCAGTGCTACATGAAAACACTTTAAATAATGTAAAGTGACATCTGAAAACACATTATCCAAAATATGAAAATTCATCTTTTAGTGAAAATAAAATGTATTCTTGTTAGCTTTATTAATTAAATCAATTTCAGATTATCATTCATTTATTACTGTATTAGGTCCAGCAGTATACATTTGAGGGGAAACAAGTACAAATTCAACACAAACAGACCTTTTTACATCAAAAGTTGCATATAAACATTTTAAAGTCAGTCTAGTCCATATTCACCCAAATGTACAAACTATTTAGGTGTTGAGCTCTCAGAATTTCAATTTTGTTCAGTGTCTATAAAAAATATACTCTCAGTCATCTTCCCCACATCTCAGTGTGTAATCTAATAACCCAATCACTGTAACTTTTGGCCGATTTTTCTGCTTGACCGTCTACTTCCACTGTGAAGTGGGTGCTTGTAAAACTACACTTTCAAAGTAGCCTCCCCCCACACTGCCAGTTGCAGCGCACTCTTTGTCCACCACAATGTGAGCTGAGGAAACAAAGGCGCTATTGCGGACCCTGAGGTGTGTTGGGAGCCGTCTGCCACTCAAACCCATTGTTGACGTGTGCAGGCTCAGAGGACAATGGCACTTTGTGTCTCTCTCTCTCTCTCTCTCTCTCTCTCTCTCTCTCTCTCTCTCTCTCTCTCTCTCTCTCTGTGTCTCATTTCTCTACAGTTCTCTCTTCATCATTTGATTTTTTTATCCAGTCCTATTAATGCTATGCATTTTTTTTTTAAATTGTCTGTCTTTTTATTACACCTTTTTGTCTATATCAGTATGTGTCTCAGTTTATATTTGTTGTTCATACCATAGCACTACATTAAATGGAAAAAAGAAGCTTGGTGACGTAGTGACTACTTGCAGAGTTAGTTGGTGATCTACTGTGTCTGGTGAGCTATTACTAACATGCCAGCAAGTCAGGAACATGCCAGCATTAGTCAGTCATAACAGCTCTCATGGTTCATGTTTCACTGTTTTTACCTGTATCATTATTGTTTTTGAATGCATTGTAAGGCTACCGTGGGTATCCTGAAAGGCGCCCTAAAATAAAATGTATTATTATTATTATTATTATTATTAGCTTCCTGTATTTTGGACTCTCCAGCTCTCTGTTCGCTCAAAAGTCAACGGTGTAAATTTGCATGTCACAGATGTACTTGGCCCTGGCGAACAAATCCACTAATCAATTCCACTAGATGAATAAATGGATTTTGCTGCAAAATGTCTCAGTTTCAGATGCTGACGTCTTAAGAGTAGAGGTTCTTTCTTTCTTTTTTGCTTCTGTCTTTCTCTTTGTGTGACACTGTTTTTCTTAGTGTTTTTCCCTGTTCTTTAGTTTTCTCTGCTTGTTCCTTGTTCGTTATTGCTTTATTGCGTTTGGTTTGCTGCCTCTCACTGTCCAACAGGCACATGCACAATAGAAGTGCTAACATTTGCTACAACAAGCACAGTGAGGCTTCTACCCAAATGGTTTGACACAAAATAATGTGCATAATATTAGAAGAGCAACAGTTTAATCAAATTTTCTTGTATTTCATCACAAAAGCACTTTTCCTTTCAATTGAGACAAAAGTAACTAACAAAAAAGATGTTACTGATACTGATGGAAACACATTTATCAACTAATGAAAGTTGGTTCTGCTTCATTGCAGATAAAAAGTGGCTAGGACATTTATTTATTTTTTGAATAAACTCAGTAATGAATCTTAACTTGACAGTAGAAAATGATTCAGTCTGTGTTTTTGGCTTCAGTTTCTTTGTTTCTCTACAGTCCTGTAACTGGACCAATAGGTCAGGACGAATAAAGTGTGGGTTTGTTCGAAGACCACAGGCAGTCTAGCTGTGTAGGCATCACAATCCTCCCCTCTGACCCTAATGACATCATATGACTGGCTCTCATGCGTCAAGGAGATCAAGATTATTCAGTGGACTTTCAAATAAGCAAAGAGTAAGTGTCGAGGAGCGAGAGGCTTTGGACAATTATGTGTGTTTGCTCTGAGAGGCGCCTTTCTGTGTGCTTGTGTGGTCAAAGCCATTGACATGAGTAAGCGAGTGTGTGAGACAGACACGTCTCAGTGTGCATGTTTTTATCTGTCTTGTAACACTTTGTATTTTCATGTTTTCTCTAAAATGAGCTATTTGTCTCCTTTTTCTTTTTGTCCATGAAAATGACATCATTCGGTTAGCTTTTGAGGTCCTATACATAACATTGTTGATGGCTATGGTTAACTTGCAACTTGGTAGAAGACGTTTACACAGCGTTTACGGCTGACTATGTCTTATCTCCTCAGACTCATCATCACTCCATCATTGGCTCTCCTTGCCCTTTATCCTTTCATTCCCTGTCTTTTATTCTGAATCCATTCATTTCAAATTTACTGTTTGAAACTTGCTTACGTAACTGAAGTAGTTTGTTGCCTAAACCTAACCAAACTGCAACTGTCAAAATATCAACCATGTGTTTAAAACTGTGACCATTGCATTTAGGTATGAGTACGTTGATGAAGTGACATCTGCCTGTGTGTGTGTGTGTGTGTGTGTGTGTGTGTGTGTGTGTGTGTGTGTGTGTGTGTGTGTGTGTGTGTGTGTGTGGATATGTATATGACAATCAAATATTGACCCAAATCAGATGAGTTTCTGTTTGTCCTTTGACATAACATAACATGTTCTTGACACAAAAATCTGAGGTTTGATATGACATCAAAAGGATCAGAAATTGTTTCGGCAAACAACCCCTCTAACCATATCTCAGCTTTTGTCTGACTGTGTCTGTAACGCACTTTGTAAATGAGACGTATGTGACTCCTGACCTGGAAACATAACACTGTTGTTGTTGCTGCTGTTGAACACAAGACTGTATGAAGTCAAACAAATGCAGATGAAAAGTATACCAAATGTGATGGCTTGTCACTGATGGAATATTTTAGTTTGCCTTCCTTTTCATTTCCTCTTATTTACTTCATGTCATTGCTCACATGGTTGTTTTGTAAGAAATCTTACCACACCTGCAATTCAGGTAAAGGTGAGCCGAGTCCATTCAGCAGCCAAGGAAGAAGAATCGCTTAAGGTACATGTCATCAAATAATTATGCAATGATTGATTATGCAACTTGTTCATCTCCTAGGCTAAATGAAAAACATTAGCAATTGTCCTTTTTAACCAAAATGTGAATGGACAAATTAGAAATCCCTAGCCTTCGTTCCTGATTTCTCCTCTATAATCCCACATACTCTTCACTGCATGTGTGATTTACCCTACAAATCTGTATTTTCAGCAGCACACAAACAGCCAGAGAACTAAATGTATCCTCTATCTGCTTGAAGAGTTACATAGGCTCATTGTTTTTGGCAATCAACATGCTTTACCAAAAAATAAACAGATTCTTTAATCGGAGCAGATCCATTTAACTTGATTTTCATCCAAAAGTTGTTTTCTCCCCACTGTAAGAAGTTACTGTTCACCACAGTTTACAGTTCATTTTCCATTTGCCTATTTGTCATACATCAAGACATTCATTTTTTTTAACAGATATAGAGGTCCACTTCTATATTGCTTGTTTTATTTTTGTAGAGTAATTAGATCATTTTTAGTTGTTTATCTTTTGCTCAGGGGAGGACTCTAAATAAGTATTTTTGGCTTCCTTCCTCTCCTGCACTGAAATTGCTTTTTTAACCTATTGTATGTAGCCTACTTCATATTTCTTTGTTTGTTTTTGCAAATAAACTAAAATGTTTGCAAAGCCTCTGTTGTTTTTGATATTAAAATGTCACCTACGTTTGTAAATTATTTTGCAAGTTTCACTTCTTTTTAATATGTTCCCCCAAATACTTTAAACGTTTTTAGTTTTTTTTCTTAGGCACTCCCTGAGCACTGCACCTTAATTTAGCAAACTGCTGACCTAATTTGTATTGCCTTGCATCACTTCTGCACACACACACACACACACACACACACACACACACACACACACACACACACACACACACACACACACACACACACACAAACTTTCTAGAAGATCTAATTCTGTCCAGAGGCACGATGAGCTCTCAGTGGCTTCTCCTGGCCTCTTGAGTCAACAAGGGCATCAGGTCAAAGGTCAAAATTGCTTGAATGATGCCCAAGGAGAGAAGAGAAGGGTGGGAGGGTGTAGGAGGAGGAAGAGTGCAAGACACCGGTGGGGGTGGAGGAGGAACAAACAGCGGGGGAGATTTTGGCAGGAAAACAGAGACGGACCTGTAAAGTCACCTCTTGCAGACAGACGGTGAGTCAGTCTGCCTCAGCCAACCCATATGCAGCCTCTGAATCACACTCACATGCTTATACACAAGCACACAGCTCAGATATAAAGGCATGCACATACACACAACACACACACACACACACAAACACCTTAGCAGCCTACACACTCAAACAATAGCATAACCCCTTGCAGTTTCACCCCTCCTGCACACACACTGAGATGATGTCATCCATCTTTGCCTTTGTGACATTGCTACACATGCATGACCCAACATTTTGTGTGTGTACACTCGTGTTAAGTTGACTTAAGAGGTCAAGGTCCACATTTTGAGCCTGATGTCACGTAATACTGACTAATCCTCTCTAAACCATTTGAACAAAATAGAGAGACAGAGAGCGAAGGAGGGGGAAATTGGAGGGATATTTAAGTTTCACTGTGTGTGTGTGTGTGTGTGTGTGTGTGTGTGTGTGTGTGTGTGTGTGTGTGTGTGTGCGCGTGTGTTTGCAGGGCACAAAGCATAACCTTTGTTTCCTGCCATTCACACTTGCACACTACATCACTCTTTAAGTCTTTAATGTGACACATACCCAGTAGTTGCTGGGCTAACTTACAGTAAAGAAACACAAGCACCTCTCCTCTCTGTCTCTTCCAAACAAAAACACCAAACTTGTAACAGCTTTCTAACCCTAATCACATGCATATTAGCTCCCCCGTCAAACAACTGGCCATTTTTAGTCCACACACTTCCTCTAAATGAGCAGTGTATAAACACATCGCCATCACCTCCACTTCAGTGAAATGATTAGAGCCCGGGGCCAAATTAAACATCCCCTGGACCCCAGCTTGGGAAATGAACTCATAGCTAAATCCATGACATGGCACACTAGACATGAAATCCCTCTAGAGCGGGCCATTCAGCAAAAGGGGCCAATGACAAAGTGGCACAGGTCCTGTACGGATGTGGCAGGGGGAGTGATGTCAGCATGGTCCCTGCATGCTCTGCCAGGCAGCGTAGCGGCAACGGATCAGGCATGTAGTCCGATGCCAACGCAGGTGTACTGAAAACACACGCAAACACACTAACAGTGACAGCTTGGCCAGAGCGGTGGAAAGACGGGTTGCATATTTCACACTTGCACATACATCTGTATGTATGGCAGTACATAAAATAGTTTGTTTTGAGTATAGTGTGTTTGTGTGTTTTTGTACCAATAATGCGTGTTGGTGACAGTAGGTACAATTTGGGCTGCTATTCCCAGGAAGAGAAACATCAACATGATTACAGAGAA
This sequence comes from Sander lucioperca, assembly GCF_008315115.2. NCBI lineage: Eukaryota > Metazoa > Chordata > Actinopteri > Perciformes > Percidae > Sander > Sander lucioperca. The sequence goes on along the minus strand of NC_050179.1, from coordinate 5,234,951 downwards.
GAAGCATCTATGAATAGTGTACAATGTAGCAGTGAATTAGCCTGGCTCCGCCCTCCTACGTACTTCTGCTCAATTTCCATTTTCCTTCAGTACTCCGTCTGGGTTTGCGGTATATTCTTGGGTTTTCTCCAGCCAAATCTTTGGCGGTCCAATCACCAAACAGAGGGAGTGGCTGAGAACGATGACGTTGAGGTTGTGCGCTAGTTTGAGTTGTAGTTCCGTAATGGCGGTGGAGAAAGATGCAAGTGAAGCCATTCAGTCCGTTGTGGCAACGCTGCCGAATATTCAGAAGTAAAAGCCAGAGCAAGAACAATCTTTGCTGAGTTTTGTTGGTGGTTTTGTTGGGGTTCGAGAAAGGTTTGATTTTCCAGCTCGCTCCGTTAGTGGTGAAGGAGTTAGCTAAGGCAAACGCTAGCGATGCTAAGCAGATGTCACAACCAAACTTTGGCAATTGGTAATGGCAGATCCAGATTGGCTCTGGGCAGATCCAATAGTTTTAAACTTCAACAGAGTACCTGCCTTCAAGGAAGTTAACACTTGTCAATGGAGAGTGGCCAGACTCTCTGTACAAATGAAATGTACAAGAGTCTAGTAGGACCAGGCTAGCAGTGAATGAACATGTATATACTTTTAATTAATCAAGGCATCACATCAACATCCTGTTGGTTAACTTGCTCCCTTGTAAGGAGTTTGGAGTTGGACTACTGCTCCTTGGTGTTAAACGGATCCAGTTAGGATGTTTTGTACACCTGATTAGGATGCCTCTCGGATGCCTTCTCTGGAGTAGGAGAGCCTGGTGCAGACCCAGAACTACCCTTGTGGGATTACACGTACTATTTGACAGGGGGATTCCTCAGGATCCACCAGGAAGGGCTGGAGAACTTGGCTAGGCTGGAAAGGCATATGGGCTATCTTGCTTGGTCTGTTGCCACCACAACCCAGCCCTGGATAAGCGGTAGAAAGTATGTAGTGAGTATGTATCTCTGAGAATCATACTGGATGGCAATTTTTTTCAGACAAGAAAAACATCATAAACTCTCACTCTCTCCAATTATCCTTAAGCAAAACAATGGCTCTATGTCAAACAGGCCTCTTATTTGCTGCCTGTTATCTTTCTTAAAGTGGTTGCATCAAAGGTTCTGTTTCTCAGCTGCCTAAGTGATAATTAGTAGGAACTAAATGCCATTGACATGTGGCAGCAAAAAAAATATGAGGCTACTAAACAGAAAATGTAGTGAACCAAAAATCATAAATTGTAAAAAAAAAAAAAAAAAAAAAAAAAAAAAACGAGTGAGGAACTGAGAGGCTATATATAGAATGTACTAATGATTCATATTGCATTGTATTAAAATCATTATCAACACAAGCGACCAAATTTGTTCACTCAACAATTTCCTTAAGTGGGCAGTAACTAGAAGCAGCAATAATTCACTGTAGCACTGCTGAATGTATTAAATGTGGGTTTTCTACGATAGTTAATCTGTAATTAAAGATAAGTTATGACTTTGATATATGATATATGTAGAAAACAACCAATCACTGTCCCAATGTAAATATGTCTGGATCCCACTGTTCCCCAGACGTGCAGTGGTTAAAACAAGTTGTTTTGTAAATCCCACATAGACACGACATCATCTTAACGAAAGGGGCGGGGGGTTGTGTGTGATGTGTTTCTTACACAGAATCCAAGAAAGGGTGTGTACGTTTTCTTTTTTAGCATAAACCCTAATTCACACGGTCACATATGGCTGTTGCTTCTGCCCCCCACAGCTCAACTGGTGCCTTGCTCAATGTGATTGGGACTGTCAAGGCTCAAGACTAAAATGACTTGGTTAGGTTTAGGGAAACATTGAGGTTTGAGTTAAAATAAAAACTTTGTTGAGGCTATAGGGAATTGTGTTTTATGTATGTTTATGGAAGTGTGGTTATTGTTAAAATAAACCAATGTAGACTGTCAATAGATATGGGAATAGTCCTTTCAGCTAATGCTGAGTGTATTTTTCTTGGAAGGACAATCTCCCAATAGTGTATGCACAGATATGGGAAAGAAGGCCTTCGTGTGTTAGATTTAGATTAATTTGTTCGTCATAGTTCTACAGTGGCACCACCAATGGTCACCTCCTAAATTCATTACTTCATGGGGGTGACAGAAACTACGCACTATAGCTTTAAAATGAGAGATCACTGTCCGTTTCCGTTTCAAACCGCCAGTCAATAAGTATGGCCACCATCATAACCCTATCCTAACTAAGTTGTTTTTATTCCTTACCTAACTAAACTTTAACCATAGAGATGACAGATAATGCTATTTTTTTCAATGTTGATTTGTAGCGGTGGAAAGCTCCTATATGTTTCATTCTATGGGGCACTTACAAACAACATATTTTATTATCGAATTTGGAGGACTTGTTGCTTGTGATCTGAGACAAAAATTGCAAGATAAAGTTTCACACCAACTTTCTTACTATAAGGTCATGTAGTATTATTAACAGGGATGTTTTTCACAGTTTCCAAAGGAAGTGAAAGTAGTGAGGCAGTGGTGAGAATGAGTTAAAACCACTGCTCAGCACCTAATATGTTGTTGGACACACACTCACAAATAAAAAAAAAAATCTTTGAATCTCTTCTCTATAGTAGGAGCAGTTCAGCTTAACAAATGACAAAAAAGATTCAACTTCTGTCAGAAAATCATTTGTGTTAAGATCCTGAAGTAGCTGAAGTGCTTTGTTTTTGAGCTTATGGTCAAAGAGGTCACATCATATGGACATCTGTGTGTGCGTTGTTTACCTCACTTTTTCAGCCAGATCTCAGTTTTTCTAGTAAAGTGACATGTTTTAAATGCTTGTCAACAGAAAAATGTCCTTCAAGTCTTATCTTCATGGTTTATCATTATAGGCCTCAGGTTGCGTCAATCAACACCTGGCCATGCCCCCCTGCAATTTTGAAACCTTTATTATTCTCTGAAGTAATGCTGCCTCAGGGCTACTTTTACTTTCAACCCTTACTCACGCTTTCCAAACTCACTCTTTCTTCACTCTCTTCCTCAGCAACACACACACACACACACACACACACACACACACACACACACACACTCACACATACGCACACACATTGCAGTACTGGTTTACTGGTTTATGTGTGAGCATGCCATTAGCGCAGCTGTGACACAATATGAGGAAGCATTTGACCTTCAACGCGTTAACGGGAAAGTGCACAAATCTGTGAAGCAGCAGCCCCTCAATCAATCTGCATCTAGTGTGTGTGTGTGTGTGTGTGTGTGTGTGTGTGTGTGTGTGTGTGTGTGTGTGTGTGTGTGTGTGTGAGAGAGAGAAAGATAACCTCAGATTTATCTCAAGTGTTTCTCCACAAGCTCTTTGCACTATGACAGGGAGGAAATGGGCCTCCACTGTCCCCTTCTGATGTATGTAACACATAAGAAAAAGTTCCAAAACTAAAAAATATGGTAATGCTTTGTAAAGCCTTATTTGAGGGAAAATAGAGATATTGCTCTTTTGGTTCAAATGATTTAATTTCAATGATTTGCTAGTGTAACCAAGAGTCATCAGACAGCAGTGCAGCTACAAAATTTGTCTTCAGGCAAGCTTACAATTTAGCCTTCAGTATATAAAAAAAATGCATTTTCGAATGATTTGTCGCTGTGATTTTCTTTGCATTCTTTGATTTGCTCTTATGATTTTTGCAGTTGTTTAGTGGGGGAGTCATTCAAGATCAGTTCCTGCTGGAATTTATCCAAAAACATAGAGCAGAAAATAACACATCTTAACTTAATCTAAATCATAACCCTAACAACTATTGCCTGCGTTACCTTAATTTTAACCTTAACTTTAACCCAAACCCTTTTCTGACCTTAATGTTAAAAATCAAGTCCAAGCCCTCAAACAGCCCTTTGAAGAGATGAGCCAAAAATGTACTTACTCTCAAGGTTAAAACTCATGCTACAAAGATAGAAATACAAGAGCACACGCACACGCACACACACACACACACACACACACACACACACACACACACACACACACACACACAAAGTGAGCCAGATCTCTTTAAGCACAAGTCCAAAAAAAAATCGGGCTCATTGCCATAACACTGTGTGCTCACTTCTGACTGTACAATAGTGCTTGGTGCTCTTTGTAATCACCTCACATACAAGGTGATTACACACACACACACACACACACACGGTTCAGGAAATGAACCCCATTACCTTCACATCAAGTATGAAAAGTGCTACCAAAACAGAAGCACAGTCACCATTTTGCACAGAGTGGCCTTTCACCGATACCATCCACACACAATCTATGCATGCACACACAGACACTCACACACACCCAAACAAAGAGGCAGTTCTCTCCAACAAGGGTGTGGCTGATGGCTGACAAGAGGTGGGTTGCTAGACTGAGGTTGGCCTGTAGTCTGTGTGTATATGTGTGTATCCTGCTCACACATGACAGACTAGGTTAAGTGGTAAAATGATTTAGGGGCACTGGTATCACCAAACACTAGGATGAAGCTTTCTAAAAAATGTGAACCTTTTTGCAATATGTAGTACAACAGTAAAATAAATGTTTAAAAAACACTGATATATGCCATTTACAAATATGGTAAAGTGCTTCCAAACAGCTGCAACATTAGCCAGCAAGTTTTCTGTTGCCTGCGCCTCTATCTGAGGTCACTTGTTTTGTGTTTCAAAATAGACAAACACCTGATACAGGTGTTAACATCGGCATATTTTTATGTTTCAGTATAAAATAAAAAAAATCTAATTCTAAACTTTTAAGTAGTGAATGTTAATTGATATTTGGGTAAATTCTCCAAAACTAGATATAAGCAATAGCACTTTGGAAAGAGTCACATTACAGTAAGTACATGCTGCGTTGGAGGGATACAAGCATTTTTAATTCTAGCAAAACCTCCAGTAGGCTAACAGCGCCTCCTGCTGGTGAGAGTGGTCAATACATGAGGATTCATTGTCAAACTGAATTAACAGTACAATGTTCAGTGATTTTGCAGAGTAACTGCCAGGATAACAGTATTATCAATACCCACATTTGAACTATGACATGTTACAGTGGAATATGTCTTGGAAAATAGGTCATCTCCTGCATGACAAAGACACAAATACAGTAATTCTGTGGGCTTTAATGATCCCAAAGATTAGGTTAACTAAGTAAAGAATAAAGGCTGAGATTAGAAGAGTAAGGGAGATTACAAGACAATTTAACAGAAACAATTACAAAATATTTCATTAAAAAAGGAATAGCATCTTTATGATGTCCACTTACAGTATACTTGCACTACATACTCTCACATACCCATATATTTTATACTACTGTCCATGCTGTATATATTGACCCATAGAGTATTCATATTTATACTACTGCCTATACTGTACATATCATATATATATATATATATATATATATAGTGTATACTCTGTATTCATATCACACCAGATGTTTATCCTGTATTTAATTTCTTACTATTAGCATTTCTTTGTACTTATACCTGAATCTTTTTTTTCTACTTATACCTGCACTGCCGCACTTGTTCATACTGCTCATACTATCTAGCGTATTCATGTCTTCCCATTACAGTTTATTCTATATTTATTCTATATATTACTGTTAATCCTGTATATACTCTGTACATTACTTTGCATTTTATGCTTTTTGCACTTTTCATTAAAAAAATCTAATCAATCTAATCTATAGCAACTTCCTTTTTAAAAATATTGTTTGTGTTAAAGAATAAAAAATGAAAACATTTGTTACACAACTCAAAATATCAGTTAATACATAAAGATAACTATACTCATTAATTACAGTTGGTTACAGCGAGTAAAATGTGTGTTTGATTTTACTATATTGCACAGATCCAGAAGCCAAAGTAATTCAGAAAATAACCAGATTACAGACTTTGGATCATGTGATGGATTATGTTAATAGTACTATGGTTTTAAGAATGTAATATGTGAACAATGATAGATTATAGTTGGAGTGAATACTTTTTCAAACTGTTAATCACCTCTTTCCTTTGGAAACAAAGAGTCATTCATTATGTCATAAAGTAAGTATTACCAAACTAAACAAAGCACTGAACTAGGTAATGTTTGATTCTAAAATAAGATAGAAGTAACCCAAAAACATTCAAAATTATTGCTAAGATTAGAAAGAAAATTTCCCAAGTGAAATATAATAGTTATATGTTTTCATTAGCGTGTAATGAGGTATAATGACATGTTTCCAGTTTGCAGTTTTTAGACAAAACAATCCTGATAGACTTTTCATCTTTAATCAAACACAGGAAACACTGATGAACCATTAGCTCTGCTTCAACATACAAAGTGATTAAATTCACCACTTATAGTTTACTGATTTTATCTTGGTGTGGCCCGGAGAACACACACAGCCTCATGCAATCTCACACACATACACACTCACACAGACTGCGGCACTTTCTCGCAGTCCAAGAGGGCTGATAGTGATAGTAGAGGCCTGTATTTGATAACAAACACTGACTGAGTGACACTGACGTCACCAAACACTGAGATTAATCAGCAGTCGGCAGGAAAGAACTGACACCTGACACACGGAGAGGTGAGGGAGGGGAGAGACAGTGTGAAGGTGGGACGAGGATGAGCGTGTGTGTGTGTGTGTGTGTGTGTGTGTGTGTGTGTGTGTGTGCATTTACAGTAATACAATGAACCTCACTTTGTCATTGTGATAGTCTCATTGTAAGGCCGGAACAATCAAAGAGACAAAAACAATTTTTTTACCTTCATTTCATATTAGTAACATTGGACTCACTGAGAGATGTGGGACCAGAGCGACATTAAAAAAAAGTTAGACAGGGCACAAACATGAGCCAGTAGACAATCAGACAGTTTTAAACAAACCCCTATGGTTAAGGTTAAAAGTATTGCCCAAATCATCAGTTGTAAACATCGTCCTGGTCCGGCTTTGACCTACTGTACCTGCCATAGTTGAGCGCACACGTTCTCCTGCACAAATAGGTTCTTTAGGTCTTCAAATAAAGTGTTGATAATTGGTGAACGTCAGGGTTTTAATTTTAGCGAGGTGTGAAAAAATAGGCTAGGATTCATGCTAATGCTAAACATAAGCATTAAAGCTATAGTGTGTAGTTTCTATCTCCCTCATGAGGAATTCTAAGTAATGACAACAAAACTGTCAGCGCATCCACACGATACAAGCCTTCCGTGATCCTCCGAGCAGTTCCTTGTAACCAATGAGGACACGGAGGATTAAAAAAACATGATGGACTCTTCAGAAGAGGTAATTATCTTTGCTCGATTTTCTGTGCGCAAAAGTCGCCGGATGACACCATTTTCTAAATATAGCCATACTAAGAAATACAGAGAGAGTTTTGTGGAGCTGAAAGTCTCCATTAGCTTTGTATCAACTATTTAGCAATGGCTTGAATGTAACAGATGTTCATTAATATAAAAAAGGTTACACACTAAAGCATTAAGTTGTGCTGTTAAGAATTAACTTGTGACATAGGTGACATGATGTTTATTACGTTGTCAAATTAGGTTACCTAATTTAAAAAAGAAAATAACTTCATTTAATAATAATTCTTTAAATATGTGTATTTTTATGTATTAGCCTACCTTTGAAGACATCGACAACACAAGAGAACACAAGTCAAACCTTTAGATGTCCTGATTATGGAGTGTCTGAATAAATAGTTTTAGCCTTACATCCCTGTGACATTTATATTATACAGTATTTACCTTATAGCCTCTCAGTCTTTGTTCTTTGACAAGGTTGACCTCACACAAATAACAAGATTGTGTTCAATATGTTTCAGTGGTATAAATTATGGCAATATGGTCAGTTCATCGAGTCCATAAACACAATAGGCTCATTAAAATGTACAATTCAAACATCTGAAACAGCTTTCCAAAGCCACTCAGTGCTCTGTCAGTCATCTGTCATCCATTGTTGTGCTCTTAATCCCACCATTGACAGTGAGGTCCATTTCCACCACCGGGGACCCAGAATTAATCAGCAGACTTAAATTAGCCCAGGGCAATTAAAACACCCAGCAAATGGTTAATTAACTGACCTTGGTGGTCATTAAACAATTCATGGAATCAATAAGGGATCAATGGTCACCAGCGACCTTTCATACTCGGACCAGATGGGCTGTAGCCACATAGATGAAACCATAGCTGGATAACAGCGGAGATGAACTGTGCTTTATTTCTCAGACAGATGGATATGTATAGCCCTCATCCTCCACGCCCCCCCCCCCTCTTATCATCAACTCTCCCCCCTAAAGCAAAGGTTTTATTTTTTTAACCCTGAGGATACAGTGAAGTTGCCTAAGCCGTGTGTTTTCTCCAAATTCATCGCAAGTAAAGACTCATCATCATGCTTTGTCAGGCAGTGGTTGTTATTTTCATTAGGGCTGCAATTCACAATATTTTCAACATTGATTAGTCTGTAGATTATTTGCTATTAAATGTCAGAAAGTCCAACATTTAATTTTAGCAGAAAATACTCACTTTTAAGAAACTGATTTTGCTTGAAATGTGACTCAAATAATTATTAATTAATTATATGTAAAAATAGCTTCTGATTAATTTTCTGTCTATCGACCAATCAATTATTCAATTAATCACTTTAGCTCTAATTTATGCTGGGTTCAGACTACATGATATCAACCAGATTATAGTCCAGGTTGGATCAGGAACAACAATGGGCGTCCAGCACAATAATTGATCGTTTTATTCAGTGTCATAGTGGACGACAACCGACAGCACATCTAGGACGCCTCACGACGTTCCGACATGTTATTATGAATTACAGTGCTTTCCTTGGCAAGACCCGCTCTGCGTAGAATTCAAGTGCTAGGATTGGCCTGATGTCCATGCTCGCGCATTCAGGTCCCATCCCTATCCCCTGACCAATGGGCTTTCCTAACTATTGCCTATTTCCAATACCTAACCTCTACCATCTGCCTCTACTCAGGTGATACGCAGGTGACACGAAGGAAAACAGTGGGAATTATAATAACACCATCTCGATGAAAACACTAGCATGGTAGAATTTTCTTTGCCTTCCATGAAGTTTTCCGCCATAACCATGACTTTAACCAATAGGAGCATAAAGCGCTCTTCCATGCACAACCGTAAACATGGCGAAGCGAAAGAGAAATTATGTTGTTGGTGCTGCAGGTGGAATTGTGAAAAAGATCACAGTCTTTTTTTTTTTTTTTTCTGAACACACAGCCAGAATTTCACACAACGCCATTGTTTGTTTGTTATTGGAAGTCAGTGACTAGCACCTTCTTTCCGATGACATCACGCACATTGTGAAAGACGGCAAACTTTGATTGGTCGGGAACCAGTGTGTAGTCTGTCATGTGTCTCAGCCAAGTTACAGCCGCAATTAATGACTATAATCGCCTAATCTGACACAGTAGTGTCAATAAATAATTGTTTTGTTATCTATCCATCATTTGTTGTCTTAAATCATTTACCATGTTAAAAAATGTTAAAATATGAAGCTACAAAAGCTGCAGGTGACAACAGTTCTTAGTTTTTACAGGTTCTGCCTGATCCCTGAAACAAAAAAGACTCAAAACTAAAAGTACTATTTACTGCATGTTTGATTACAATAGACACACAATTGAACTGTTTCCCTGCACCTGACTGTCATTTATAAACGTATTCATGTTATGCAACAGTCTTCAGTACCTATGTAATTTCCAAAGATATAACGATTGGGGTCGATTTCTTGTCAAATGTGAATACAAATAACATTTTTACAAAAGTATCTTCTGCTGACGGTGATTTGTACAATAATCACAAGGCAACTGCGCTCAGCTTGTTTTCCTTTATTTGCCTCTCTCTTGAACCGAGGTTTGCTCCTGACCCCTGTATAGCCAGATGAGGACAAAGGAACTCCGCTTTCTAGTACATCCACCTCCCTCCTCCTCCTCCTCCTCCTCCCTTCTTCAACTTCTCCTCATTTAAACTCCCCAGACTCCCTCCATCCCCCATGCCCCAACACACACACACACACACACACACACACAAAAACACAACCTCCACTCCACCCCCACACCCTGTTCATCCTCCACAATGTCTGCTGATCATAGTGACTTAGTGATGAGTTGTGTCATAGATGTGGATGCCAAAACTTTGGTTAGTCTGTCTCGCAATACTTTCCAACGGGACCCACTCTGTCTGTGGCACTCAAGCCCACTGGTACTTACTGAAGACGAAAATCTTTTAAAAATTCTTCAAACAGCTGGGCACTGTAGTTCTTAGCAAACATTACCCCAACAGGGGTAAATGGTTTTGTTGAGGACTTTTTTTAGCGGTGGATTAACACACATATGTTATGGTAACAGTGTGGCTCCTTGATGCATTTTTAATAGTTTTGGGGGGCTCCATTGCACTGAGGCATGACATATATCAAGCTCTGGTTACACAGACAATACTTGTTCAGCTTTGTTCATACGTCATATGGACATAGACAGCGGATGTGCACCCACTTCCACACATACTACAATTGGGGGTTGACGTATAGATTTTCCACACATGTGCACTAGAAACCTCACAACAGCAACAAAACAACAAGAAAAGGTAAACAAAATAATAATAATAAAATAAAATGGTGTGTGTGTGATCGTCTAATAAGTATAGGACAAAGGATGTGCTTGAGTATCCTTGCAGTAAAACATTATGGCCATGGATGCGGGGATGTGGCAACCATCAATTGGTCTTTAGTACGATCACTTCATTTGTTTAGTTGACTAATACAATTTTGAAAATGTCCAGCCTTATCTTGTAGGCTAAAATAAAGGTAGCCTATTTAAATAAAAAAAACTAGACACCAAAGCACTGCAGCCAATTAACAGGATCAAAACAGTGTGTGTATATGTGTGCATGTGTTTAAATGCATCAGTGATGTCATTGCTGCTTGGTCTACCCCCACCCAACTCAATACACACAGACATAAACACACCCTCATCCTCCTTTCTCCCTGGCAGCACAGGCCAGCTGTCTCTCCTGCTGCTCTCAGCTGACAGAGTACGAGAGAACTGGGGGGATACGAAGGAAGAGGGATGGGGGTGGGTGGGTCGACAGCTGAGCAGATGCAGAAGCCCCTCCTGGGTTTGCCGGAGACGAGCTCTTTCCCAGCCACCCCGCAGCCGTGCAGCTGCCCAGGCACCAGCTGTCCTGATAATCGCACCAAACAGACCAGGGACTTCCTCACTGTGGTGGTTGGCTGAGGGAGGAGTGGAGGTGTTGTAGTGAAGGCCCACTGTATGGACCAGCTGACACTCTCTGAACACCCACCGATCCCCAGTCACCACCACTACTCCAGACCTAAACTATCCCAGACTAAACATGCCTGGAAAACACACAATGTCTCCCATTTGACCTCTGACCGATGGCTCGCACACACATATGTCACAAATTAAATATTGCCAAGTAGATCAGTAAATGTATCTGGAAACAAATTCATATCATAGTTTAGCTTCTCAAAAAGACAGATGATTTTTGAGTGTACAACATCTGACAGTATGCTCTATATGATGTCCTCAAAGATTTCTGCTCATCATCCCACAATGCAATGCTTCACATTTGGCAGAATCGGACGACACACCACCTGACAGTGAGGATGCAAAATGACAATGATTCACAAGTGTCAGAATTTAATGTACATTTTGGAGTAAGCTATTGAGTGTCTATTGTTTGGGGAGTAGTGAGCAATGGAGTGATTATGGAAACACTCACAGTTTAAAATGTCTTTATTCAAGACTGAAGAAACTTTCAAGAACTTTATTGTCATTTTGCAAGCACAACAACATTGCAAGTGTGTCCTTCTCAAACGGTCAATGCTATGCAACCCCTCTGAGTGTTGACAAAGACAGGAACTATTTCTTAGATGAAGTTAAAATATTGAAGTCAGCATTTTATTTTGCAAGATCTCTTTGAAGTTTACAAGTGTAAATTGTCATAACACCCCTACATTTTCATCTACTTTAAAACTAAAAAAAACTTCTCTTTCTGGCTAACACTGGTTCCCCCTAGCTAAGTTTCAAGTAAAGCTATGTCAGTGTAAGATATCTATATTTTGTTGATGCTTTCTGTCATCAGTTAGGGTTAAGGTTTGAGTTAGGCACACATTAGCTTGATACAATATGAATGTATATGCTGAAGTGTCTCTTGCTCATCTCAAGCCAAATTTAGACCACAAACTCACATCTGTTCTATAACTGAAGCACCATTCACATTGCAAGATTGTGTTGGAAACATCTGTGCACATTTGAGAGTAGTTAAGAAAATAGTTTACTATTATACATGTATACTTAAAACTAATGTGTTGTACTCTACTTTGGTATCTTACTTTACATGGGTTTGCTTTTTTAGAAAATTCTAAATTGAAATAGGCTACTGGATGGAGAAAGTAGCCTAAACTATGAAAACTATGCCTTTAACAGGAGTTACACGTTCCACAGCCTGACCTTGGCAAATCCACTTGAGTTACACTTAATGTGTCCATTAACACAGCTAGATAAACAGACCTGAAGTATGAAGACAAATATATCAGTGTGCAGAGACATGATGCCTGCCAGACTGCCTGATATAGAACGTTTATTCACCCCAGATACAGTAGGTGTGTTTAACAATTATATAGTTTTTTTTAAAGGTCCAGTGTGTAACGTTTTTAGTTGTTCATTATCAAAATCTGTGTTCCCCGTTCACAAACTTGTCCTTTTTATGAATTTTATCACCACCATCAATTCCAAGTATTCCTATTAGCTTGAAATTTTACATTTGCACTTGCATGAACTGGGGAAGACGCTCCATATTCATGCGCCATCTTGAAATACGTTAGCCGGTAAGGGACATACAGGACATACTGCTCCGCCTTGCGTTTTCGCTGTCACATGATAAACTCACAGGTGCTGCTAATGCTGCTAATGGGTGTCGTAGCTTCCCGGCCCCATCAAGTTTGAAGATGGAAACATGGAGGACCACACGTATTCAAAATCCGAATTTCAGGAACAGGAGTCTTCTTCTTCGCCCAGAAAAAGAAAAAGGATATTGAAAAGAGTAAGAGACCGGCGTCATCTTGAACTGCATGGCGCGAGAGAGTTGATTGCGATATATGATCTCAACGCTAGATGGGAGAAATTCCCACACATTGGACCTTTAAGATCTTACCTGTGATACATTCAAACTGTTACAAACCCTTTTCTCTCTTCTCTTTTTTGGCAGCTGCTTATTGGGTCATTGTCTAATTTATATTATACTTCTCTACTTATAATTTAAGTTATTCTTAATATTATTTGTATTAATAGGGTGATGCTGATAACCTTTGTCTATGTAATCTAATGAAGTAGTTCTTCAATAAATACTGCCTTTGTGATACTCAGTTTTTGTTGAGACTGTGTTGAAACAGTAAATAATAGTACATTTTTAGGCTTAGTTTGTGCGATTTTATCTGTTAAAAATATACAACGAGGTGTCACTGAAGTTCATAAGAATTAAGAAGACAATTACTGCAGGGCTGTGATGTGTGTGTGTGTGTGTGTGTGTGTGTGTGTGTGTGTGTGTGTGTGTGTGTGTGTGTGTGTGTGTGTGTGTGCGTGTGTTTCCTTACTCGCCCCATCTTGGGCAGTCCTCTTCCTTCAAGCTCGGGTCCTCTACCAGAGGCCTGGGAGCTTGAGGGTTCTGCACAGATCTTTGTTGTTTCATCCTGGATAGTGGAGGTCTCAGCCACCCTCCTTCCGCTTGGTGTATAGTCTCAAGGTGCTGGACTTGGGAACCACACTGGATTCGATGTAAGCCTGAGCGCGATTCAAACCCAGCCCTAACCAGGCCCTGATTCGACCGCCCTTCAAGGGTCCTGCTGAAGGACCCATTTTTGGCCGCCTGAGCGGGATCCGAGCCCTGCCCTAGCCACACACCCTAGTCACGCCCACATGAGGGTCAATTATGTTACCCACTGAGCTATCCAGCTGCTCCATATGTGCTATATCTACAGTATGCTATATATATATATATATATATATATATATATATATATATATATATATATATATATATATATATATATATATATATATATATATATATATATATATATACAATATTAGTGATAAAATACAATAATATGAACAGAAAATGAAATAAAATACACATTTGAACAGATATATAATACACAGGAGATTAATATTACAAATATGCTGTACTGAGGTTTTAGTACAAAAAAAGATGTCAACGTGCCAGAAGTAGATGACATAATTCTCTTTATGTGTGTGTTTATGCGTGTTGAGAGGGGTGGAGGGATTGATTGGATGATCAAGCAGAGAGGAGTGTGTGTGTGTGTGTGTGTGTGTGTGTGTGTGTGTGTTCGTGCGTGCGTGCGTGCGTGCGTGCGTGCGTGCGTGCGTGTGTGTGTGTGTGTGTGCGTGCGTGTGTGTGTGTGTGTGTGTGTGTGTGTGTGTGTGTGTGTGTATGTGTATGAGAGAAAGAGAGGGAGATGGAGGGAGGTGGGGGCCCCAGATGGATAATGGATGGGAAGTGTGTTTCTGGGCTTGGAGCTGGCAGAGACACAGCAACATGCCACCGGTGGGAGACTGAAGGTCAGTGCTGTTAACACGACCGCCCGTCCAGCTGACACTAAATGAAATTACAGTCTAATTTAATGTAATGAAACTGTAAATTAAATTACAGTCTAATTTAATGTAATGAAATTATAGATCAAAATGACTCTGTAATTTCATTTAATGAAACTGTAAATTAAATTACAGTTTAATAAATTGTACATCACTGTAATTTCTTTTCCTCTCCAACATGTTTACCTCAAAGTCTATTTGGTGACTAGAAATGGAAAATTCCAACTTGATGAACTACCAAAAATGAAAATAAGGCACAATTAGGACTACTTAAAAACATATAATCATAGTTTTTGAGTGAATGTACGAAGTTACTCTCTGTCGCTGCTCATCATAGGCATCTCATTATAATTTAATTCATCATCTAATTTAATTCAATAACTTTAACAGGACAGATGGACTTTTTTAAATTGACAACAGAAGGTTATTCTTGTTTTCCCCCATTTTCAGGCAAAATAACAACAAATACTCAGAGTTTAAAGCAGAATTCACACTTTGTATGAAATGCTTCTGAAGTAGCAGTTAGACCATTATACAAAAAAAAAAACTCCCACTAAAACTGACCTGAATTTGTTTTTCTCGCATGGCTCCATGGTGAACGAAGAACGCAGAATTGAAGCAATTACTTACAAATACATTATTCTTCAAGAATTCAAGGTAACATGGGGTGAGTAATTGATTTACAAATGATCATTTTGAGGGTGAAGTATTCCAACTCTTTCAGGTTGGTTAAAACATTGCCCCATGATGCAAAGAAACTCTAATCAGTCATTTCATTTTCATTTCATTATTTATTGATTTAATATTCTAAATATTGGAGATGTGAAAGGCAATTCCAGGTGTGGAACCAGACTATAGTCTATAGACTATAGTCTGAGGTGTATCAAACTAAATGAACTTATCAACTGTGATTGCTGCTTTAACACACTGCTTATGTCCCAGGGATGAGGGAGCAGCCTATGTACCAACTGACCAACTGATATCTGATATCTAATAAAAAAGAAAAAGGCCTATAAACTGACTGGAAAACGGAGCCATTGCTCAAAGAGTATGTATAAAACATAGAGAATTCAGAGAAGGCTGTCGGGGGTCGGGTGTCCTCAGGGTCAGGTTGTGCCCCCACTCAGCCCTCGTTAGATCAGGATCGTCTCAGCTGTACCCATCCATTACAGAGGCCCCAGGCACTGGACTTGGAGCCCCTAAACCAACACTGAGTGACTGACCACAGCGAAAGGTGACCTGCTGTCCCCATCCCTCCCTCCATCACCTGTTGTTGTTGTCACACATCAGCAGCCCCCTGACTCCTGGCTATAAACAGTAAACTGGGTGGCAGCTGGCCTGAAGGAGCAGAGCATCCTCGTTGTGTCGGTTGGGGGCTGCCTCTGAAAGTGCATTAGTTTCTTGCCTGGATCCAGACACTTATCCTCTCTACTGTAGATGAAGGCTTCTTATGCCCAGAGGTTAGAAATAAACCAAGACACAATGGCACATGCTGCACCTTTATCTAAGGGGAAAATAGGTTTGCAGACCTCAAAGAATAAAGGAAAATGGCTGTTATTTAGCAGGAAAGGGTATCAATATGACTCCTTGTTTGGTCCAATGTCAATGATCAAAAGCTTTTCATGCTTTGAAGTTATCCCATTGAATTACTTCCATATAGGATTTGCTGTGAAACAGCGTCATACTTGAGCCAATCACTTTTTTCTTTAATTTTCTTTGTTTCTTGTCCTGTAATATTTCAAGCAAGCAACAGTTTTGATCAAAAATCACATGAATCAGAATAAGATTTATTGCCAAGTACATTTTCACTTACAAGGAATTTGCCTTGGTGTTTGGTGCATAAGCATATTAAAAGGAAAGAAACATTAAAGCAAAGTTCTACAGCAGACAAGCACAGAAATATAGAATAGACATACAATAAAATATTACAAATTGAAAAATAATAACAATAATTACAATAAGAAAAAAGTTATAAAGTGCTTTACAGGAGAAAAGGGGGATAAAAGAAAAAAAATAAGAGAATATTAACACGGATAATATAGTGAACAAACCATTAAATATAAAGTTATTTAACTAAGAAAATATATGGGTTTTAAAGGAGTACTCCCATGGTTCAGTAGTGTACTTCCATAATGTATAATCGAAACTTAAGCAGTAGAGGCAGAAATATCCTAAACCTTCAGTCTCTAGTACGGATCAAGCTACAAACACAGTGAATCCTAAATTTCCCATAATGTAACTTCATAGTGTCTATCATTAGATTCTTCATCCTTCATTCAAACAGCACACCTTCAGTTTGTAACACAGGCTTTTTGTTAAAAATGTAAGTTTCAAGCCAAGCTTGAGATAACTCTGTAAACCTCCTTCCAGAGCCACGGGAGACATTATTAAACTGAGAGGGACTCCTCATGACAATTACACTAAACTTTATGCTTACAATTAGTGTAGTGCCTCTTTAAGATGCTTTTAGATATAGATTTACACTGAGATGCTCTGGGAAGGGGTTTTAGAGTCGATAAGCATCTGTCAAATTATTCTTATGGCATGAGTTTTTATTTGTAGAAAAATAAGACAATAACATTGGAAATTGGTGATTTTTTTTCTGTTGCTTTTAGTAGTTTTGGATACTGCTACTCATGAGCTCAAAAGTTGGGATTTGTAGAGGGGACCAAAGCAAAAACTAAATCTCCAATAATCCCCCACTCTTATGTTGTTAAGAGATAAATTGAGATTGGCATTTCAATCAATTACTTTAATTTGGTTTTCAGGGTGCACCAATTTCATGTAAAGATGAGGTATTGATGCAATTGATCTAATATAGGGGTAGAGCAAGAACAAATGATTAGCAGCTGGTTGGCAAATAGTGGATTCCTCTCTTATCTTTTTTTTGCTCAGCAATCATTACAGATTATGACTCTTTGTTGCCTCGTGTCATAACTGTCACCTCATAACAGGACACGGCAGGATCCCACTGACTTCCTTTATGGAGCTCACGTTGTGCAGCCGAAGTCATGCTGCTCTGTTTAGCTTCTGTTTCAGGTCCTTAAATGCTGGCTTTAGCGCCGGCAAGTGACAAAATCTTCACGACTCACAGGAGCTGACTGTTCACAGGAAGTGTCAGTTGGGCCATTTGAATGATTGAACTCTGCCAGTGTATTACAGTAGCTTGTGAGATTATCTGCGAGAGACGTGCTTGAATTTACACAAAAACAGAGGAAATGCAGGAACGCTGAGGGAAGCAGGCCACCTGTTTTTACCACAGCAGCATACAGCACTATCATACATTAAGAGAGGTAAATAATTTACTGATAGATATAGTGCTTGTCCAGTTGCATGCTGATCCACCACTGTTTTGGCATGTAGAGATCATTTTTATGCACATAAGACTTTTCAAACTTTGAGTTCTTCTTGGTGCAGCCGAATGTGTAATTGTGAGAAGGGCTGACATTCTACATACATTACAGTGTAGGTGAGCTGTGTGACTGATATAAACGAATCTGGTCTTGATGAACACTCATGTTTGTACTCTGAGAGGTGATATGATGAGATGTGAGCACTCACATAAACTCTGATTGTCAAAGTTGGTTTGAAGCTGTCATCAAAAACAGCTCATAAATAGCAGGATTTGTATGAATACACCAATTAAAACTAATAAAGTCACATTTTAATCAATGTTTATTGTAATAGTGTTAAAATATAAATGTTCACAACAAAAGGACATGTACAACTACAATAAACAGTTTTTATCCAATTAAGGAAAAAATAATGCGGAAACAAATTACTCCTTTAAAAATCAAATCAAGTGCTATGAGAAGAAGTTTGTGATCAATGAGGGTGATGGCAGGAAATATAGAGAATTTGACAGGATTAAATGGAGGATTATCCCAAGTGGAAAACACATGCAGACAACTGTTAAAGTGTCCTTAGGACCTCACACACAGACAAAGGCCATCCAACACCTCAGCTGTCTGTGACATGTGGGTGTAAGAACCAGAAGCTTGTGGTCATGATATCCAGAGGTGTGCAAACCACACACAGGAAATTAAATCCTTTGCCATCACAAAGTGATGCCATCCTCCTGTCTGATTTTTATTTGTTCTTCCCTCATTTCAGTTTGCCCAAGAAATGCAACACGTGAACCACCTGGTTTACAAAAGGACAGAAGAAAAGCCTGTTTCACACATAAAGGCTTTTTTTTTACTGGCAGTGCAAGCAGTTTCCCCTGTTCACACCATTATCTGTTTGACAGTTTGACATAGGTGAGAATAAGCCTGATGTTGCAGTCACAGTAAGAGGATGCCACTTTTTTGTTGTTTTGGAAAGATGGAAAATGAGAAGCTTCTCTGAACAAACACTATTCTATGACGCAATCATCCATCCAAAGTTGACCTGGGTAAAAGTTCAGTCTGATTTTTGTCTTGAAGTCTGATTGTAACACACCACACCAAGACCTCCTGTGATTGGCTCACTTGGTGTATATAATACTCCCTTCCTCCCCCTTATGGCCTTTACACACTGTTATCCAGAATTAGTTGACTTTACTAGAAATTTGCATGGAAACCCGTTGCCTTAAACCATTTACGTTTTTACACAAGGTGAAACTTAACAGGTCAAGTTGTATTAACACAGAGCGGTAAGTTGATGCAGTAGACAAATCCAGTTTACATTAGTAGTGATTAACAAAAATGTATTAGTAAACATAAATACATTTTTCTGGAGTCATGTTGTCTAAAATAAGATGTTAAAATGCTAAAATGTTAAGTTAAAGCTTTAGTGCGTAACTTTTTATATTTCAGTAATGAACGTCCATTATATTCAAGCCATGCCAAATGAGTTGATACAAAGCTAATTAAGACTATAAGCTCCACACAACTCTCTCTGTATTTCTCAGTATGGCTTTGTTCAGAAACTGATGTGTCCGAGTGAAGATAATTACCTCTTCTGAAGAGTCGGAAGGCTTGTAACGTGTGGATGCGCCAACACTTTAGTTGTCATTACTTAGAATTCCTCATGAGGAAGATAGAAACTACACACTATAGCTTTAAACACGCAAGGAAACATAACAAATATTAAACATCAGGGTAATTAGTAGTTACCACTACCAAAGAAATAACTTGTTCATATAAATATGGTTTATTTTCCTTTATGACAGTCTGACTTTAAGAATAATGCATTCATTACATTTATTCCTAAAAAAACAGGATAACAACAACACACATCAAGCATTATACATTTCCAATAAATTGTACAGCATAGAAATCTGTGTCCATGCCATTGACCACTGCCACTGCCCAGAGGCCATCAGTCCCCACCCTCGTCATGGTACAACAATAAATGTAGATAAAGATGAACACTAAATCAAACATACAAAACTTAAACCCAGATAACATAAATGCACACCCAAAACATTAACAGAACATTATTAAAATACACTTTAACTAGGACAGAACCCTTTCAGAACATATTTGTTTTTCCCATTAGCCTTTGTATCGCTTCAGGCAGAACAGTTAAAATGACCCTGCCCCTCTCATACTGCCAATTTAACATCCTTAGTTATCTGCTTAATATGATCTGTGCACTGCATACTTAAGCTGATTATTACAAACAACTAATGTGATTTAGCAATGAGTATGGTTTTTAATAAAACATGAAAGAACAAGTAGTGACCACTAAACAGTTTAATTACAACTAAATCTGAGTTTACAGTGTAGCTAACATGGCATTCACAGAACAATTAATCATAGAGTCATGTAAATTAACTATTAAAAACCCTCTGATGTGGCATGTCTATTTTCCCTAAACTGACAGCACCTGTTGTTACCATGGTAGTCTCACATTGCCAGATCTATCTCCACAGCGCTGGGGAGTAAGGTCTAGCTACACCACACATCCATTCTACGATAAGAAAATAAAAAAAACGCTTTTCTTTGTTTGCATTTCTTTAAACCAATCATAATCGTCTTGGAAAGGAACTTGTTTTGGTGGAACATTTGCATCCCGCAAAAGAAAACGCCACATACTGTACAATATTGAATGAAGTTAACTGTTCACACAATACAGCAATGTGAGCTATTCAAATTAGCTGGGTACATTGGTAAAGGTAAATTGCTCTTACCAGTGTAACGTGATTGCCGTGTGTACTTCGTCCATAGCAATTCTGCCAATCGGTCCCAAAACGTCCCAGTTAGATAGTTAATGCCTTAAACATATTCTTTTTAAATCTTTACAATCATTACCCGAAAGAACCAAGCAGGCCTGTCTTATTGCACAATCCAAATCTTCAAAACCTGCCATTTTTAGCGTGAAGCTTGCGATTTTGAGAACGGCAACACACAGAGAAAAAACAATTCCTAAACAAAATCTGCTGTATTGACTAAAACTTAAAACTTGGAACACACTTGTGATTTAGTGCTAAAGTATGTGCAGACTTTTTACCTGATAAAGGACACCTTGAAGGGCATGAACCCGCTTATACCATGGTCACTTGCCAAATACAATTTGGACCATTTATTTATATTTGAATGCGTTTTACAATCAAAATCTAAAGTTTTTTCAAACAATAACTCTGTTTCCCTTGTAACACCTAAGGGTTTGACTAATACCTGGAACAATTATTCCCATCCCATAAGGTTCTTCTGCAATGCAAACGTTGTTCACTGCTCCAGTAAATAGAATGGACCTTAAATACGACTTGCCATGCTTGGCAACGGGAGATATTTCTAGTTCGCTCAGCTCATAGAACCCTTCTGCTCAGACAGCTAACGCTACGTGCCAGAAAGCTAACGTTATGCTAGCAAGATTCAAAGTCAATAACATTGTGTAAGGTTGACTATCAGTAAATATAATTTGACAGTATGTTCACCAACAAGACAAGCTATCTATTCAGCCACGTCATTGTCCCTAAATTAATAGACTTTCACGAACAAATGATACGCCATGTGTACTGTTGGCCGCAGCCTGAAGTAGTGGAGTTGAACAGCGCCAGCGGACGTGATGAGAGATGATCGCTGTGAAACAAACTCTGTTCAGTGGGGCAATGTAACTCACTTCTTGCAGCGTGTGTGTTAGCGCCATCATGTGGTGTTCAGAGGACGAGGCACTGAAGGACTACACTCAGTGTTGGAAATAAGATATCAGATGTTTTTCTTCATTTAATGTAGCGCATTAATGTAGGAGGTGTCCTATATCACTTTTTAATGGACACCCAGCAGTCAATCAAAATTGAGTATTCACCCAGACCATGGTATAAATATTGTTGTTTTTGTTGTTTTGTATTTTCAGCTTAGGAGTATAGGCAGGCATTTATGCAATATTTCAGTATTCCAATATTAATGTCTTGGGGGTGGCGGGGGTGGTTCAATCCCCAAAATCTTCATAGCATTTTTGTCCAGCATGATAAGCACCAATCCCAAAGTGAGGGAGGCAACAGATGGAGAGATGTTTGCATTCCGGAGCTGTTGGAGAGAACAAGACACCAGATGCTTTGCTTTATTTTTACGTGTTCACTCGGTCATTTGGAGGTATGGTAGTCCGAGCAAGACAAAGAGCCAAGGCCAAATATGTTGGCTTTGTAGGGACAACAGCTGGGAGGAAAAACCAGGAAGGGGCTCCACTTCATTAAAGACCCAGCAGGAGAGCAGCAGAGCTTTTCTAGCTCTCCTCTCTCCATCACTTCACTCCTCCCTCCTGTCTGTCATTACATACATAATACACGCCTTCCCTTACCAGTCTTGGTTAGGTGCATGAACTGAAAATATGGAGAGTCCATTCCCACTTAAATTATTTTGTCTAATTTTTATTTACTTTATTTTTGTATAAAACCACCTTATAGTTAGTTTTTTTATGACATTCATGCCTAATGTTATTATTTTTGTTTCATAATGTTGTCTCTAATGTTCCATCTCTTAATATCACAGTGTGTTAGAGGGCTGAGATGTAGTAAAATTTCCATTAAGATGGATAATAAAGTTGTATAGTATTGATTTCCAAAAAATACCTTTTCTATATCAGTACAACACTGTATGGTCATGAAATAGCAATTCTGTAAAAGTGTTATTTTATCAACCATAGATTTAACTCACTGTGAACAATTTTCATCAGTAAAATAATCATTTGTTAATACTTTGTATATTAAGAGTGTCATATCTATCTATCTATCTATCTATCTATCTATACTTTATATCCTCACAGCTATCTCACCAGTTGTGTCGTTTGTGTCTGTATTTCTGATTCTTAGCTAAAGAGGTTAGTGACAAGCTATGTGACTTCTAAGCTCTTCTTATCCTCCTACAGTGTGAAAGTGTTCTCCAGTGCTCTCCAATAGCAGCTACACTAATCTCCTCCACAGTGGATCCCTGCAGCGCTGCTGCTTCACAGCCATAACGACTGATCAGCTGCATCAGGATGTCACCTTCTAAAAAAAAATGTTTGTCTATGTGAGTAAGCTCACATTTACGCTCACATAGTTTAGTTGAGTTTTTCTCCTTCTCCCCTCATATGGCTGATTTCCTGCAGATATGGCCCTGCTATATGGAAAAAACACCACCGCACACTCATCACTAAGCAGCCAGTTGTGTCCAAAAACACACACACACACACACACACACACACACACACATACACATACACTGATGTAAGGACCTTTTGGCATCACTCGCCCCATCAATAGTAGCCGCTCACTTCATGATTTGCTTGTTCAGTGAGTGATGGACAGATCCTCCCTCAGCACCACAAAAGAAAACACCTGTTAGAATCTGCTTAATCCTAGAGAGCGGCCCTGCTCTTGGGGCTCTTGGGGGCCCCATCTAATCCGCACAAGGGCACCGGGCCAAGGCCAGGACAGATTAGACCCCCAACATCCATCTCTCCATCCATGCACACACACCTCCAAGTCTGCCCCGTATAACGAGTGTTTGAATCGGCCCCTTAATCCTTGGACTCGGCGGAGTCCTTCACCCAGCACACAGCCTCCTTCCTCCTCAGCCCAAACCTAATCTCCGTGCATCCCCTTCATACACACCCGCAGACCTGGCCCAGCCCAGCCCAGCCCTCACTAACTCCCCCTTCCATCGCCTTTCCCCCAGTGGGATTGAAAGCCCATTGATTTGTTGATTTCTCTTCTTTTGTCTGCGGCCGGCCGAGTGTTAATAGGACATCCAGGGTCCGGGGCCCAGCGCCAAGACTTTTGGCATGGGAGATTAAGGTCCTGATCTGGGCATCTGTCACTGCCCTGTCCCCCTTCTCCCTTGTGGCTCTGGGAGAGGCCTTTCCTTCCATCATTTTCAGTACAAATGTGCTGCTTTAGCTGCAAACTGATTTCACCCAAGAAGAGATAAGTTTTGCGAAGAGGTGAGATAGACTGTTTACAGATGAAAACATAATTTTAAAAATAGTTTGACAATAATTTAAGTTGTACTTGACTGACTAGTTGTGAGTGTGTCATTTGCATATAGATACACTAAAGACACACACACACACACACACACACACACACACACAAATAAAATGGTATATATGCCATACACACACACACACACACACACACACACACACATAAAACAATAATAGGAACTACGAAATAGAAAAGTGCACTTGTCCAAATTTAGGTGTGGTAATGATAATATTTACATGACTATGAGAGATATTTACATGACTATGTCCAAAGACCATGTGCTTCATGATTGGAAGAGGAGATCATGGGGATGAGTATCATTATACAGTTTATTAGTTTCTCTTAGCTTTAATGCTGAGAGAAACAACACTAGTTATCATTTTTTTGTATATTCGTTTATGTACGTGCCATTATAACTATATCAGTAGGGTCATCATTAAACAAAGAAAAGTCTCACATATACGCTTTACATCCAGAACTTTATCATTTCCATGGTGACTTTAAACCTATAGTGCGCAACTATTTTATATTATTGAACGTCTGTTACATTCAAGCCATTGCCAAATGAGTTGCTACAAAGCTAATTAAGACTATCAGCTCCACAAAACTCTCTCTGTATTTCTCAGTATGGCTATGTTTAGAAAGTGGTGTAGTCCAGCAATTTTTGCGCGCAGAAGCTTGAGCGAAGATGATTACCTCTTCTGAAGAGTCCATCATGTTTTTTAATCATCTGTGTCCTCCTTGGTTACTAGCAACTGTGTGGATGAGGGGTGGGGGTGGTGCCCAATCACCGAATGCTTGCATTATGTGGATGCAATGACATTGTTGTCATCTATCTATAAATTGCAGGAACATCTGTCTGTCTGTCTGTGTGGTTGTTATGCGCATATCTCTTGAACCGTTAGTCCGATTTCAAACTTGACAGGTGTCTTGCTACGTGCACGAGTAAGTGCAGTGCCAAGTTTGACGTTGTTTGGATTAGAAATGCAAAATATATCGTTAAATATATATCAGTAAAATAAGCACACATTGGCTTTTGCCACTCTAGCCACTGGCCACTCCCCCTCTCACACTGTGGACCAGAGAGACAGAGAGCAGCAGAACTTTGGCAGCTAAAATGTGACATACACCTCAGACCCACAAAAATGTGCAAAGTTGCACTACTTTGGACTGTCTTTGACTTTGAATAAACAAACAATAATTCCTGAATTTAAGGACGTTTCAGAATCCCACACATGCAAAGCACAACCAGCTACGGACAACAAGTGCAGACAGAGCGTGGTGCAGGCTATCTATTTTATAAAGCGAGACGTATCTGTACCTATATATGTCTGTCTGTGATTGGGGGCGTGTTTGGGGGGAAGGTAACCTGCACATCACACGCAGACGCCACATGCACAACGCTTTAGAACAGCGGGGGGACTCTTTTCCTGCTACTGTATTAAATTGCTGTGAGTTGGCAGAACATAACGTAATCTCTGAGATTATTTCTTCACAGCGCTGTGCAATGCAAAAAAATCTCAGAGTTGAACCGGGCAGATACATGAGTTTTCATCAGACTCACCCTGGGTCGGGTTAATTAAGTCTACTGCTAACTTACAACACTAATAACATTACCGTCATCAAAATACCCCCGCGAATCAAATCCCCTACTTCACCATTAACGGTCAAGCCACTAAACCTGTATGGAAATGAACACGTCCTCTGCTGAAGTGTTAAATTTGTTAACGATCATACGACACAACGTCTCTCTCTCTCTCTCTCTCTCTCTCTCTCTCTCTCTCTCTCTCTCTCTCTCTCTCTCTCTCTCTGCGCGCGCGCACACACACGGTCTGGTTCTGGTGGTTGATGAACGCAGATAGGTGCTGATTAGCTCTCATAACGGGCCAGTTGGGTAGCGCACTGCCGTAAGTCCATGAGGCTAATGTCTGATTACTCCACATTTTCATTGTGATATTTTGTGATTACATTCTGAATCTGCAGCGTTCTCTGTCAGGTAAATATAGTAGTACAATGTCTTCCTCTGATGTAGAAATAGCCTACACTCTACGTAGGCTATACAGTAGAGTGGAGTTGCATATGAAGTGGTTTGGGGTCCTTCTGTAAGTAATTTTGGGGTACAATTTGGTTTTGAAGAATTCTACAAGCAGCAATAACACAGGCCAAGCAGTCGGCCCGTTCCAAACAGGTACATTTTCAACGGGCACTGCACTAGTTACTTAGAATTCTTCATTGGGACACAGAAACTATGCACTATAGCTTTAACACATTTTAATATAATATGATAAGGTAAGGTAAATATAAAAATATGTAAACTATCTAGATACAGCTACCTAACAACCTTATCAACATCACAGAACACATGAACTGTGTATAAAACTTCATGAAGGCAGCCACAGTGACGCTTCAAAACCAGCTGTTCACTTATACTATGTCTCCATCTAGTGGTGAGAAAGCTGTAGTATATAATTATTCTCAGGTCAGGGAGGTTGAACATGAAAGTGCATGCTGTAGGTTATCTTACAGTAATACACCAACTTAATGTTTATACTTGTATAATTGCTTTTGTATGATATTGTGCCTTACAGCATTAACTTGAATATAAAGTAAGAATGTTGTCACAATTAACTGATTACCTACAAGACAACACTAGAAAAAATTGTTGCTATTAAACATGTTTGAAGAATATAATGCATTTTGAATGTGGCATATAAGCAATGTTAAAAGATGATGGCATTAAACACATTTTAAACTGTTTAAAAAATGGATAAAAGTACAAAATGAGTATATTGATTGGTGCTTGTTTTATAGATATAGACAGAAATAGTTGGCAAAGCACAACCATGAAAAAGACAGCAACACATTTATGCATAAAATATTGATCTAATTACACATGAGGCATTTCTATAAAAGATATAAATCAGAAAAAACAAGTTTTGGTTTTATATGGCTTTTATTGAATAAGGCACATGGTAAAGTGAACTTTTTAAAGTAATCTCATAGTCATTTTAAATGCTTTTGAGTATATAAAAACCACCAAAACTGTTTTTGTGCGTCATACAGTAGCTAGATTAAAGTACAGTTACAAAATTACAGTGCAATTTAAGTAAAGCAGCTCACCAACAAGGAATGACCCAACTGTTCAGTTGATGACAACAACCCACGATGACTTTAGCTGATCTTCCAACGGCACCACTCAAACTCTGTTAACTCATTACCATCCAGCCATCAGCAATAAATCAACGACTTACAACAGCTTTATATAAAGAATGTGCGTATTTCACTGTCAGAGATACAGCATCTTGAAGACAATTGACTCTTCGCTAAGCCACGCCCGAAAACCACCACAGGCCAATCATGGTTTAGCAACCATAACTAGGCGCGGGAGGTCGAGTGAGGGAAACATGCCGAAGCGTTGTGAGTATGGATTGTGCAAATCTGATACCCGGTATCCTAAAAGTTTGGACGGGTGGTGGAATGTTTTCCCTTCCCGAAACCTAAAACCCAAGGGGAGAAATGCCGGCCGTGGATCAAGCAGTGTGGGAGGCCCCATTCACAACTAGCTAAATGTCGACAGGATTAACAAAAACACCTACGTTTGCTCCAAGGCAAGAACACGCTAATGTTAGCTAGCTAGCTAACTCAGCACAGCATTGCTTGGAAATAATGACGGTTCTTTTTTCATAATGCATATATTTGAACGTAAAATAAGATGATTAAAGGCTCACTGACATACTTTAAAATATATTTCAGCATTTTGTTAATCGCTAAAAATTGAAGCAGGAGAATGTTATCATTGCAAAGTGGTCAGGCTAATGTCTTGTGTTTATTCCACAAGACTTATGGATAAGCTGTTTGATTTATAATTATTAGATTATTTTCAAATTTCACTTACCCTGCTGTGCATGAACATAGCTCAGTGTGTGTGTTTCCCATTTGAATGGTCAGCGTATGAGGCGGCTGCTGCTTGTGCGGCTTTAGCTTAAATTTTGATGAAATTATTCTCTAATCGGTTGCATATTATGTCGTGGATATATCCCTTGAATGCATACTGCAGTCCCTTTTGTCTTGCTCTCTCAGATATTTCACCTGTTTGCCAAAAATTGCTAATTATCTCCTTGGGAATGTCTGACACCGGTGCATACATACTGTAATAGACTTGCCAGGCACGAAAGCTTGTCAGGTGTAGCAACAGTAACTAAGGAGGGCGGGGCTTAGCGAAGGGTCAATTTGGATGAAGTATCTCGAGACACAAATAACATGTTTCAAGGAGTCCCTGAAATAAGGAAAGAAAAATGATATTTTCCTTTATATGTCACAAATGTCATGGTTATTATACAAAGAGATTAAAATAATGTTGGGTTGGATTTCATAAGTGCTTATCTAATGTGAGTGTTGTAACTCACTGACTTGTATACAAGGTGAGGTCCCTTACATAGACAGTATACTGTCCAGTGGCGGAATGTAACTAAGTACATTTACTCAAGTACTGTGCTTAAGTACAAATGTTGAGGTACTTGTACTTTACTTGAGTCTTTTCTTTTCATGTCACTTTCTACTTCTACTCCACTACATTTCAGAGAGAAATATTTACTTTTTACTCCACTACATTAACCTGACAGCTTTAGTTACTAGTTACTTTACAAATTAAGATTTTTGCACACAAAACACATGTAGTTCATAAAAGATGACAATAAAGTATCTTGAATCTTGAACGATTATAAATTAGACTACCAAACAATATAACGGCCTACAAGTCCAGCTGAAATGATTAGACTATTAAACACAGAACAGTTTGGATCGTTTCCAGTTTCTAAAATGTTAGGATATTTCTGCATTGAGTACTTTTATTTTTAAGACTTTAAGTACATTTACCTGATGATACTTACGTACTTTTACTTAAAGGAACACGCCGACTTATTGGGACTTTATCTTATTCACCGTATCCCCCAGAGTTAGATAAGTCCATACATACCCTTCTCATCTCCGTGCGTGTTGTAACTCTGTCCGACGGCTCCACCGGTAGCTTAGCCTAGCACGGATCCTGAAGGTAATCGGTTCCAACTAGCCTACTGCTCAGAATAAGTGACAAAATAACCAACATGTTCCTATTTACATGTTGTGATTTGTATAGTCACAGTGTGTACAAATAACAAGGTCACATGAGACACAGCCATCTTCTAACCGTATATAAACTGGGAACTATATTCTCAGAAAGGCGAAGCAGTGCTACTTCTGCTACTTGGGCGGAGTGATATGCTTGCAGCACCTGAGCCCCGAGCAGAGAGTAGCAATACTTCGCCTTTCTGAGAATATAGTTCCCAGTTTATATACGGTTAGAAGATGGCTGTGTCTCATGTGACCTTGTTATTTGTACACGCTGTGACTATACAAATCACAACATGTAAACAGGAACATGTTGGCATACGGAGTTATCTAACTCTGGGGGGTTACGGTGAATAAGCTAAAGTCCCAATAAGTCGGCATGTTCCTTTAAGTAATATTTGCAATGCAGGACTTTTACTTGTAACAGAGTATTTTTACAGTATGGTATTAGTACTTTTACTTAAGTAAAGGATCTGAATACTTCTTCCACCACTGATACTGTCTATGTAAGGGAACTCAGTCCATGGTGGTGCTATAGGTACATCTGGTTGAGTTTATATGTGCATAAGAGATAAGGCAAGAATATTCTTCTGGTTGACCTCTGAGCAGATCCTGGCACTATGATGGCATTTTAAACAACACTGTTTTTACCAGGTATTATGATGAAGACATTTAACATATGGAACTCATAATGTTGGATGCATTCTGTTGAGATGCTTTGTGTGCGTTTTCCTGTCTCTATGCATGTATTCCCGGTACTGTGTCTGTATAATAAAAGCTGCATATAATAAAAGATGATTTATTAATCTGTTTGGATGATCATCAAAAAACCTGATTACACCTGACAAGGCTGGCTAAAATGAATACAATATTATGTATTTGTTGTATGTATTATTGTATTTGTCCCTAAACAAAGTTGCATTCCTAAATAGCTCAATGTGAACTTCAAAATAAGCAGAAGTTCCAGATTTCCAATGCTGAGAATCTTGACTTCACCAACTAATTGGAGACAAGATTGTTACAAGGCAGCAGTGGGCTAACACCAACTCTCTTGGCACATTCATTCTGCGGGGGAAAAAAGGCAAATACAAAGTTAAGTAGCTCAATCTCAAAGGCTTTTCCTTAAATAAAAATTGGACATTTTGGGAAATATGCTTATTGGCTTGCTGAGAGATAGATGAGAATATGGCTAGCACTCTCATGTCTGTACGGTAAATACAGAATGGTGCTAATGCCCGCAGCCACTTAGCTTAGCAAACTTGAAGGCTAGCTGTTTCCCCCTTTTCCAGTCTTTATGCTAAAATATGCTAATCACCTGCTGATTGTATAGCTTCATATTTAGGATACAGACATGATAGTAGTATCTTGTCATCTTTGATGTTTCAGACCAGTTAGTTTTTTGGGTTTTTTTGCCGCTCTTACCATGTAGTTGACGACATTGATGTGGTAGGGGATCCCGCCCATCTCCTCACACTTCTTTATGTTCATCCTCTCTGGATCTCCAGCAGCCAAAACAGGAGTGTTTGGGTCAGCCTGCGTCAAACAACAGCAACAACTAAATAAAATTCAAAGCAGTTAACTTACTTTGTTTAATTTTCTTTGAAAATTGTGAGACTGGGCTTAGTTGCCATCATTGGACATCATCTACATAAACTTTGCACAAAAAGTAAAATTTGTGTTTGGTAGATTATTTCTCTAACAATTCTTTTCAGCAATAAATCTTATATCGTTGGAAAGCCTGTTCAGTTCCCTTTCAAAAGGTGCCCCATTTGTAAGGAATATGCATTTGTGGGATAAGCAGCAGCATTGAGTATGTGGGAAAAACTTGCCAAATCTTCTCTGCCAATGCCAAACAGCTTATTCTGCCATTGACTCGTTTGGTGTTTGGTGGATTGGATGATTTAAGTTTGAAGAAACAAGACATATTGGCAATTTAACAATTTATTCATTTCACAAACAGGAGCCTCAGTAGCGTGTGGAAGAACAGTACACAGCCACAACAGCCTGGCACCTCCTCCTCATGCTGGTCACCAGCCTGGTCACACACTGCTGTGGGATGGCATCCCATTCTTCAACCAGCATTTGTCACAAGTCAGCCAACGTGGTTGTGTTGGTCACTCTGGCACGAACAGCACGCCCAAGCTGATTCCACAAGAGTTCAATGGGGTTGAGGTCAGGACTGCTGGCAGGCCATTCCATCCTCTCCACTTCCACATTCTGGAGGTAGTCTCTGATTAACCGCCGAGCGTTGTCATCTTGGAGGATAGAGTTCGGTCCCAGACTGTGGAGATATGGGATTGCCACTGGTTGCAGAATCTCATCTCTATATCTCTCTGCATTGAGATTGCCTCCAATGATGACAAGCCTCAAAACAAGTGTCAATAGCAACAGCAAAATAACCTGTTTGGCAATGGCAGAGAAGATTTGGCAAATATTTCATGGGCGCAACCCACATACTCAGCGCTGCTGCTCATCCCACAAATGCATGTTCCTTACAAATGGGGCACCACTTGAAAGGGAACTAAACAGGCTTTCCACCAGTATGAGATTTATTGCCCAAAAGCATTGTTACCACAGAGAAATAATCTACCAAACACAAATTTCCTTACTTTTTGTGCTAAGTTTATTTTATCCCCCCTAATCAGTCTGTATATCAACATTGCAGCAGTAGGATCTACTCACAGGGTCCATCCCTCTCTGGATGGACAGCAGGTCTGACATCCTGTCGGCAAACCCGGGAGCAAAGTTCTCTGGGTTGATTGCAACAAAACACTGACCCTGAAAACACAAAATAGGAGATGACAACACTGTCAGTGCCAACTGACCCAATACAAACAGTAAAGAGAGCCGCATTGTGACGTAATATAGTCTACGTCAAATTCATTGATTGTGCTTATCTTCTAGATAGCAGACGCTGTCTGCAAGACTGCATTTCAACACATACAACTTGGCTGTTGTTTAGGGTAACTGTTCAGTCACATGCTCCAACTCAGAGTGGTTAAGCCACTTTGACTAGAGGAACATAACATCTACATTATAAAACCAGTGGGTTTTATTTTAACTGGCAGCAGCCAATTTTAAATCGACCTCCTTGATGACAACATAAATAATTCAATTGCAAAGCCACAAAAGTTCTGTCAACATTAAATTGGATAAATTCGGTTCCACAGGACATTTTAAGAATTTGTAAAAGTAAGTTTAAACCCTATTACATTTCTAATATTTATTTCCCATTTTAGATATAAACATGCAGCAATCAGTTAAAGGTAAAGCATTTTCAACTCATTTTTCAGTCATTTCACACAGATAATAAGACAACTGGGACAAGGGGCAGGTCTTTCTTTAAATGGGGTTAATATGTTCTCTAAAACACCACACAAGCCAAAAGTAAATAAATAAGTAACGTACCAGGTTGGCAACCCGGTCCGTTACTTTCCACGTGCGGACATGATTGCTGTACTGGGCACCAGCCAAGATACCACAGAACACCTCCACCATCATTCCCAGACCGTAGCCTTTGTACCCTCCTGAAGTCAACAACATGAACAGACATTACAAGACACACAGAAATGGTAAATAATAATAGTCACAATAAAGATAATGGAACTATGACTAGAAATAGTAGTTGTAGTAGTTCATGGCATAGCAGGGCACTGCAGGGCATAGCAGGGTGTAGCAGGGCACTGCAGGGCATAGCAGGATGTAGCAGGGCACTGCAGAGTGTAGCAGGGTGCAGCAGGGAGTAGCAGGGCATAGCAGGGCATAGCAGGGCATAGCAGGGCGCGGAGCAGGACCATGGCGACAGCTGCAACCATGATTTAGGTGCCACCCTAATCCAAGGAAAACTGCTGGGCGAAAAAACATAAGGATTCCGGGGAATAAGCTCTCCAGAGCTAAGTTAGTAACAAGCATTTCTGGGACATGGATGCACACAGATGGAAAGAGAGGAGAGAGGAGCTCAGTGTGTCAAAGGAAGTTCCCCGGCAGTCTAAAACTATAATAGCATAATTAAGACCTGGTGCAAGGCAAACCTGAGCCAGTTCTATAAGGGTTGGTAGATGAATCTGACGACTATGAAGAGAAGCAGAGAAGAGAAGGGGTGCCAATGTGTCTTTAGCTATACACCCTCCCCCGCCAGTCTAGGCGAACGCTGCAACTCCTCCTCACTAACTATAACTGTACGTACACACCGCCGCCGACTTGAGCTTCAAAGTTACAGGAAGTCATTCATTTTCAATGGAAGCCGGCTTCTCTCAGCCGCAAGAAGCGGCAAATCCATCAACTTTATGGTAATGAGCTATGACGTGGTTCAGCGGCAAACGACCAGCAACCAATCGGAATATAGACGTCCTTTGCGCTGGCTGATTCCAGAGAATATACAATGTAAACTTTCATTCCACTAAAACATTAGTTCTGAGAAAATGGAGGAAAAGCTCATCAACGCTGTTGCTGGGTTCCCTTTAATTTATGATATGACTTTGTTTGCGTATAGGGACCAGTTAAAAAAAAACGAGGCATGGGATAAAATGTGTCTCCGGTGAGTTGGTGAAGTGCGTGATGTTTTTATTATTTAAGTACGTATGCTAGTCTTCCTTGCTTGATGTGAATGTCCTGCCACGTCAGAGCAGTGTCAAAAGCTTCCCGGTACTTTTTGACAAGCGTCCTTGACAGCGCGGCCAGAGCTTCTTTTGCAGCTCAAGTCAGCGGCGGTGTGTACAACAGTAAGCTTTATCAAAGAGGAGAGTTTTAAGTTTACTCTTAAATGTGGTGACGGTGTCTGCTTCCCGAACCCAGACTGGGAGCTGGTTCCACAGGAGAGGAGCCTGGTAGTTGAAGGCTCTGGCTCCCATTCTACTTTTAGAGACTCTAGGAACCACAAGTTACTCAGCATTCTGGGAGCGCAGTGCTCTAGTGGGACAATGGTACTATGAGCTCTTCAAGATATGATGGTGGATATGGAATCGGACACCATAGTTAGCTTTATAAGACCTTGGGGTAGATATTCTATAAGCGGCATGACGAAATTCAAACTGTAAATATACGAAAGTTATGCCGGCAGCTGGCAGCCAGCCAGCTCCGGAGCTCCGCAGAGCCCCGGTCGTCCAATAACTTTTCAGTGACTTTCACTGGGTATGGAGTTTGCCTCTTTCTCGTCAGACTGTGTTAATTCGGGTGGGGGAGAGTAACGCTATCTCCAGTCAAAATAGTAGAACCGTGTTCCCAAGCTAGCATCGAAATCGCTGTATTTACACCGGCAGACGCTGCGCAAACCACTTCCGGCGGAAATTAAGTGCATTTGTGTAGTGTCATGGCGCCACCCGGGATTTGGCGCGTGAACTTGTGTATAGGGGGGAAAAGTTAGGACAATTCCAAGGGCCCATGAATGACAGGGGCCCCAAAAAATAGGTAAAAACTAATATAAAATTATTAGACCATCATCATTCAGTATATATATTTCAAATATAATAATACAATTAATGATCTCTTTGTTTTTACTTGTTTTTGGCAGTAAAAGTTAAATATTCCCATTGACCAAAAAGTAAACATCCATATTGACTGACCACCCCCCTGTATCTGCATGAAATGGTTTGGTCCTGCCGTAGCGCACTTAGTGACCAGTGTTGCCAAGTCCGCTTATTATAAGCGACTTTGGGCTTGTTTTTCTGTAAAGTCGCTTACAAATATTGGTAGTCGCGGGTCGCGGTTTTTTTGGGCTTGTTTCTAAAGTGTAGTTGCTTATTTGGGCTTGTTCCTAGCTCCATAATAAGTTGTCAAGCAGATATTTTCTAAACGTAGGAGTTTGCCTTACCTGTTCCTTCTGTCCCTCCCCTTTCCCCATACACACAGGAGACAACAAAGTTTTTTCCCACCCACATCCTGCTTCTAATTGGCTCTGACCCAGATGGCAACGACTACTAGCCAATCAGAGGCAGAGCAGGGCAATCGTTTTTTTTTCTGTTTATGAAAACGTCAGTGAGTGATGAGAAAGATAATGGTGGTGTTATTCTTCATATATATGAGGCTAAAGTGTTAAGAGTCTTAAGAAAAATGTTTTAGACCAAGCCTCATCCTCACTTGTTTAAATGGTTTTGACTGGAATTGTTTTTGAACCAGTTTAGTTTATTTAAGTCTTTTCTAACTCACTTGTTTGTTTATCAGAGCAGGAGCCACTTTATTGCTGCACACTAAGATTGTTAATAATTTCTTCTGTTTCTGGGTTATAGTTATTTAAAAATGGGATCTTCTGCAGTCCCTGCAATAATAAATAACGAATTTGTGAATTCAGGATGATATGTATTTGTGTCTGCAAATTTTAATTAGGCTATCAGAGGTTTACTGTGTATATAATGTACTTGGTACATCAGTATTTGATATCCCATCAGTTTTCTAATGTTAAATAATGTTAAAAGGTGGTTTAACTAGCTCTTGATCATTGTCCTGAAGCTCAGGGGGAGAAAAATAAATAAACTACCGTGTGTACAGTTTTGCAAAACTGCGCAAAGTTTACCGATCTGTCCACATGGATGCAAATTGACAATCTGTACCCACAGTTTAAAATCCGTCCCCACGGATTGTAAAACCATGCACACAGTTTATTTATTTTTCTCTTCCCGGAACCTAGGGGGGCTCCGTAGAAAAAGTCGCTTGTTTTGGGCTTGTTTTCACAGGCCTGGTTGCTTATTTGTCTCGCAAGATCTGGCAACACTGTCAGTGACGGTGTTAAGTTGCAGTCAGTAGATGGCAGAACTACAGTGACCACAGTGTTGC
Organism: Sander lucioperca; assembly: GCF_008315115.2. Taxonomy (NCBI): domain Eukaryota; kingdom Metazoa; phylum Chordata; class Actinopteri; order Perciformes; family Percidae; genus Sander; species Sander lucioperca. Next base: position 5,198,995 of record NC_050179.1, on the reverse strand, counting down.
CAAGTAATGTTAAATCAAAATCTGGTTTTCAAAAAAGGAAAGAGAAAAAAGAGAGAGAGGAAAGACAAAGGAAAGGGTGTCAAACTGTAACCCAGTTTTTCACCAAGAAAGGTGGGTAGCTATAGTCTGTGAGTGGTATTAACCTGTTGTCCATAGTGAAATAAGCTAGCTAGCTACAGACTTGTGTTAGCCTAACATTTAATCACCATTTAATCAGTGCAGGGAAACGTTTAGCAAGATATTCATATTAAATCATTGTCCCTGCCCCTTTTAGCAGACTTAACAACAGATGAGTCAGCAGCACACCAGTCTCCCCCTAACTGTGCCCCTCCCTGTCCCAGTGAAGAAGGTGAGCAACATTGTGTTCAATGACATGCCAGTTAGCATCATTGCAGGGAGTCTGTGGGGATTTCTCTGTCTTTCATTAATAATAATAATAATAATAATAATAATAATAATAATAATAATAATAATAATTTTGTTAAGAGAATTTTCCATTTTGTCAAATTCTAGTACTAGTATTGAACTACAAGAAGCAAGACAGTTGCAAGCCTTTAATTAGAGTTATGTAAAGCTTTTGATGGGACAGTTAGGTCCTAGAGATGTGGTGACAACAGCTGCACAGAGGGGGCCCAATTTGATTTTTTTGTCATGGGGCCCAAAATTCCTGGCGTTTAGCTAACTGACTGGTTTTGTCTGGCTTGATTGATAGATATAATTGGGTGTCATCCACATAACAGTGAAAGTTAATTGAGTGTTTCCTAATAATATTGCCTAGAGAAAGCATATATAAGGTGAATAGAATTGGTCTAAGCACTGAGCCTTGTGGAACGCCATGGCTAACTTTAGCGTGTCTGGAGGATTCATAGTTAACGTCAACAAATTGAAATCTATCAGATAAATAGGACTTAAACCAGCTTGGTGTGATTCCTTTAATGCCAACTAAATGTTCCAGTCTCTGTAACAGGATGGTATGGTCAAAAGTGTCGAATGCAGCACTAAGATCTAGTAAGACAAGTATGGAGACGAGTCCTTTGTCTGAAGCAGTTAGAAGGTCGTTAGTAATTTTCACTAGTGCCGTCTCTGTGCTATGATGCATTCTAAATCCTGACTGAAAGTGCTCAAATAAACTATTGCTATGTAGAAAATCACATAACTGATTAGTTACTACCTTCTCAAGGATCTTGGAGAGAAAGGAGAGATTAGATATTGGTCTATAGTGGGCTAAGACCTCAGGATCGAGGGTGGGTTTTTTCAGAAGAGGTTTTATCACAGCTACTTTAAATGACTGCGGTACATAACCTGTTAATAAAGACATATTGATCATATCTAGTAATGAAGTGTTAACCATGTGTAACGTTTCTTTAAGTAGCCTCGCTGGGATGGGGTCTAAGAGACAGTTAGATGGCTTAGCTGAAGAGACTTTTACCATTAATTGTTGAAGGTCTATAGGATAAAAGCAGTTTAAGTATATGTCAGGTCTTGTCGTTCTTTCTAGCGGTCCTGCGTTTAAAGGTGAACCGTTAGAAGTTGAGGGCAAGAGGTGATTTTTATCTCTAATTGTTATAAATTTATCATTAAAGAAGCTCATGAAGTCGTCACTACTCAGCGCTATTAATAGATGGCTCAAAAGAGCTGTGACTCTCCTTCAGTGAGTGGCCTTATGCACACTCTGACTGAAACCAATTGAATCTAGTAGTGAGTTGAAAGCAATACTAAGGCTATTGTTGTCAACGTCCACATGGATATTAAAATCACCTACAATAAGTATTTTTGTCTGATTTAAGGACTACACATGATAAAAACTCAGAGAATTCAGATAAAAATTCAGGGGACCTGGAGCTCAGTAAACAACAACAAATATAATTGGCTGCAATGTTTTCCATGTTGGATGTAGAAGATTAAGAACAAGGCTTTCAAACGAGTTATAATTTAGTTTAGATTTAGGATTAATTAACAGACTTGAATCAAAGATGGCTGCAACTCCCCCTCCTCGGCCAGAGCTTCGAGGAATTTGAGTATTAATATGACTGGGAGGAGTGGCTTCATTTAGACTAACATATTCTTCATGGCACAGCCATGTTTCGGTGAGACAGAATAGATCAATTTCATTATCTGATATCAAATAGTTTACTAGTACTGCTTTAGAAGACAGAGATCTAATATTTAATAGTCCACAACTAATTTTCCTATTCTGTTCTATCATTGCAGTGGTAGTTTTCATTCCAATGAGGTTCCTTAGTATAGCTCCTTTTTTGTTTACCTTTGATTTAACTGATCTGAGTCAGGGGACACCGTGGTTATGGGACTATGAGTGGGCGACTGCTCCAACGGAAGCACAGAGGAGCGCGTAGCACTGCACCTCTGATTACTGATTTCAACCTTGGGTTGTCATGGTTTATGACCGATAATAGACTTGGTCAGATTTCTTGATATGAGAGCCAAAGTGGGATGAATGCCGTCTCTCCTAATCAGACCAGGCTTTCCCCAGAATGCCCTCCAGTTATCTACGTAGCCCACATCAGCTGGGCACCACCCCAACAACCAGCGGTGACATGCAGCTGTACATGTCATCGCTGATCAGGTTTGGCAGGGGTCCAGAGAAAACTACTGAGTCCGACATTGTCTTTGCATATGCACAAAGTGACTTAACATTAATTTTAGTGATCTCCAATTTGCGTAATCGGGTATCATTACCACCTACGTGAAGTATGATCTCACTGTATTTACGGTTATCTTTAGCCAGCAGCTTTAGATAGGATTCCACATTGCCCGCTCTGGCCCCAGGGACGCACACGACCGCGGCCACTATAAAATTATGTTTAATAACATGCTAACAGAATGAAGAAAAAACAAACAACAAAACATGGACAGGAGCTTTCCTTCCCTGAGCAGACTTTTATCAGCTGGTTTCTGACCTGTGGCTTCACTGCCGCCGATGGGCACCAGTCCTCCTCCGCTCAGAACTCTCTTAGGGTCGGTGGTGAGCTTGCCCTGGGCGTCACAGCCCCAGCCCTCAGGGATGGGGTCTCCACGCCGTTCATAGAGCTCCACCTGTGCGCATAAAACATCATGACATTGAGTAAGAAGACTTTAAGTATATAGCGTTTCAAAACCGCAGTTACAAAGTACTTGACAAGTGCACATTATAGCATGAAATAAAACTAAAAATGCTTTTATAAAAAGACTTAAAATATTTCAATAAATCATTATAACTGTAAGTGGCCTCTTAATGCCTTATTCGACCAGTGACCACAAGGATTGTGCTTCTGCTAGTCAAACTAGTTTTAGAAAAACTGGTGATGCATTTATGTCCAAATCAACAAAGTTAGTATAAAATCTAAACCAAGAACTCTTGTGCAGTGACCAACTATTTCATCAATTTTCATTTTAGATAGCTATTTATATAGTTATTGGACAAACAAACATGTGGCATTAAACTAAAAACAGCTTGGGTCAAACGTCTCTCGGCAAGTTATGCTCTGTATGTAAGGCATCCTTGATGGCTTATTAGTATAAAGCTGATCTTACCTTTCCAATTGCTACTGCTGATGTGGCCATATCCAGAACAAAGCTGTCTCCGTCTTTAGCAGGAGCTGCCACGCTGATTGGGTTGGTGCCCAAAGTGCACTACAAACAGCATGATCACAGTATTAGAATGAGACAGAGAGGTTGTTTATGGCATAAAGTACAGTTTATTCTGTACATTTACCTCTTTACCACGTGTGGGAACCACCAGTGGGGACGTGTTGGTAAATGACATGCCCTGTGGTGGTCAGATTGTTAATAGACATAGAATTAGATTCACCTCCATTCCTAAAAAAAAAGGACATTTTGTTTTTTGAATGTATAAAAGGCAGATAAATCTTTTACTCACAATCATGTTTTCCTTCAGAGCTTGCATTGAGTAGTATCCTGCAATACCGTAGTGGTTGGAACCTAAGACAGAAAAGTGCCATACAGTATTTTCATTGTTTTGTCAAGATTCGTTGATCACTTTAGTGAAATAAAATTCTTCTCTGATACTGAAAAGTGACTTTTCTGCCAAAAACTTAATCACAACTTTCTTCCTCTCTCAAGTAAATCCTATTCATTGAAATCCAACGCACTTTGCACTCATCAAACACTACAGTGGTTTTGATTTCTCTTCTACCGCACTTAATTGCCTGTTATATAATAATATGCTTTCTCCATTCCACTAATATTTCAACAGTGAAGATAATCCCTTTATGAATGCTGAACGTTCAGGGCAATTAATCAAATACAGACCTGCATCTGAAACCTGAGCATGTCACATCAGTTCACAGGACATGAGAACACCTGTTTATCCCGTGGATGCACCTTGGCTCAATCACAATGCATCATACAATTTAAGTTTCTATAGAATTGGACCAGTGCAGCAGTTATGGCCTTTCAAGTTTTTAAATCATTCACTACAATTACAGCATCAGGATGTTCGGACTCACCGTGTGCCACCACCCAGCCAATGCCAGCTTCTTTTGCCTTCTTAATGGCCAGTTTCATGCAGAAGTTTCCCACCACAGGACCCAGGAGGTTCTTCCCATCCACCAGTGCTGTGGCTGCACTCTCCTTCTCCACCACCGGCTCACCGTCCTTGGCACAGATTCCTGACTGGATGTCCTTTACATACATGTCTGTCAAAAAGTATAGAGCCAGCGAGCACAAACAACAACCATATTTAAATACAGACTTCAAAAATGTCCAAATCATGAAGTTGAAGTTTAGCAGAGAGATTTGTTTTCATATGTAGACTTAAAATTCTAAAGTACCTCATTAGACTGCCCCATTTTTCAAATAAATTCTTAGTATACACATTGTAGTGCATAAAATGTAACTGGTGATTAAGATTGTATTCAAAGGACAAAATACAAAAATGATTGCCTTTGTGAAAAACTATTTTACATTGCGCTTTATAGTGTCAAAGTTTACAAAATGTTTCTTCTGTACTACTACAATTGAGATGCCACCTTTAAATCAAACAAGCAGATAAAGTGATAAACTTTCAGTGCCCCACTGACCCATCCTGTTGAGTCCATGGCTGTAGTGTCCTCTGTGGTCTCCCTCCACCAGTACCTCGGCCAGGCTGCGGGCATGATGCGGCTTTGTGCCCACGCCTGTCATACACCTCTCGATGAACCCTTCCACCTCCAACTTGCTAATCAGACATCTGCAGAGAGTAAAAGTTTATAATCTGATGATTATATCCTCAAACATGTAATTTTTTAAGCAGTTAGTCAGCTTATGGTGTTGTCAGTGTGCATGTTAAAATAACAAAGATTCTTATTAATGTCATATTTTGCATTTTAAAATATTTAGGAACATCAAGAAAATTGTCTTGATAATTGATTACCTTTTAGGTGATTTCAACTGCAAGATGAGATGTTTTTGTTAAATAAATGATATTTGCATTCACTGTGTGACCGCAGTGCAGTAACACATTAAAAGTTGAAGAAACATGTTTTAGTGAGTAATGAGTAGGACAATAGGTTGTATGCTCATCCCTTACGTCTGTTGTGATCGTTCAATTCCTCTGGCCTAATGGAGTTGCAAATCAAATTTGACGTTGGCAATTCAGAGCCAGAAAAAAAAAATCAATAAAGTCAACAGAATCATTTTTTTTTTGGCTGATGTTTGTTTTTGTTCTTTAGACCAACATTTGTATGAGACAGAACAGAACAGAACAGAGCGTCTGACTTTTGGCCTACAAAACAAATGTAATCAAAACCTACTGCAATGCTGCCCCACCAGAGTCCTGCAGTGGTGAACCCTTTTTTGCCCTACATGTTATAGCATTTGACACGGACAGCCACATGCTAATTCAAAGTATGAAGTACATCTTTACAACAGTGATTACGCAACATTTTACTATATAGATGATGTAGGTCATGACAATTATGCTCTGCTATTACATTAAATTGTTACTGCAACCCGAGATCATCAGATTCTGATGGTGGAAAACAAAACTGCAACCTTTCTGTTGCCCCCATGAAAGGGGTTTGTTTGGGACTTTTTCCTTCTCCTTTCCTTTCTCCTATCCTGTATGTCGAAAAGGACAAAGGGTGTCGTATGCTGTACAGATTGTAAAGCCCCTTGAGGCAAATGTGCAATTTGTGATATTGGGCTATAGAAATAAAATTGACTTGACTTGACTGTAGACTTCACAAAAGCAATTTTGAGCTGTGTGAATATAATAACCGGCAGGACTTTATGTACCAGATAATGTTTTGGAAAAATTGTTAGTCTCTCTCCTCACAGTGTCACGCTATAAACAGTGGTGTCACTGTCTCTGTTTGTTCCACAGTTAGAGTCATGCGCATTAAACCCCTCAGGAACTGCAATAATTACACAGTAGGTGTAATAGTGTGAAAGATGGGCTGAATACATTAGCATGGGCAGTGCACTAAGACATGGCAAAAAAAAATTAAGTAATCAGTCAAACTAAGAATAGTCATTAACATGCATTTAATTATTGGGAAGAAAAGTTACATGCCTGACTAAACGAACAACACACGGTCTCAATCAGCAACAGATGCAAAGAGTTATACATCATGGCAGAGTAAAGATTGTTGAATGGAAGAAAAACGTTTAAGCAGAGATCACAATGACAAAGTACAGAAAATACAATTTTAATATTCATCTAAACGGTTGTCACAGGGTAAAGTTCAATGATAAAAAACAAATCTACATGTTCTTTTCCGTGTTATATAAAGAAGTGACTGCAAAATACTTCCGGAGGTTGAACGATAAATGTTATGACTCACTGTGATGAAACAAGTGTGGACGACTAATAAGAACCAAATTAATCATAACATCATGCATGTATTAACATTGACAGAACACATCTATAATAATGAGGTCTCGGAGTGTTTTCTGATCTGTAATGCTGAACACATTACATACTTCCTGTCTTCCTTCTCTTTTTCCTCCTCATTCTCTACTATGTCTGTTGTTGTTTTCATTGTACTATTTGGTATTCTGTGGTCAGAGAACGGAAAGATTTGGAATTAACCATAATTGAGTACAGATATGGGCTTTGGGCGAGCTGCTTCTACCTGGTGATTGGATGATTTTCACTTCCTTTCCAAAATAGCATTGTGTCGTGTTCAAAAAGCCCTGTTAAAAAACAATAACTGAGGCCAGTCATCAAATCTTCTGAGCCGCAGAAATTGTATCAGGATGTTTTCTAGCAAGAGCATTTCACTGTGAGACAAACAACTCATGTTCACACATTCGGACTGAAATCTACAAGATCTCAAGAGCAACATATTTGAATTCTTAAAACTTATTTGAGACATCAACCTTTCCAACAAGGAACACCCACAATAAAAAGTTCTTGCGGGGACAAGTTTTGAAAGTTGCTCTTCAGCTGTTATTCATGAAGAAACCTGCATGAATTAAGTTGTGGCACGAAGAAGGGCTTAAAAAGTACACCTACATTCGCTAACCCCTCCCATCACTAATTGCAACCAAAAATCTGTCTGCTTCAGCTTAAATCCAGCAAAACTAGTACATTTGCCCTCAAGTGCCCTCTAGAATTTTGCTGCCTTAAATCATGAAACTTGCTTATTCACGGGGGTCTAAGGATAGAGGGTGTCGTCTGCCCCATTGAGGCAAATTTGTGATCTGTGATATTAGGCTCAATAGATCAAGCTCAATACCACTCTTATGTCTGTAGGCTAAATATGAAGCTACTGCTATTAGCGTAGCTTTGCATTGAGACTGGAAACAGGGATAAACAGCTAACCTTGCTCTGTCCAAAGGTAAAAAAAGAATCACCTTCCAGGCACTCTAAAGCCCACTAATCAACACATTCTATATTCTTTGTTAAATCTGTACAAAAAAAAAAACGTTTTAACATTTCTATTTCTTGGCAGGGACCCGTAACCTCTTGAAGTCTCCGCTGGTTACCTGTCAACTGGTCCTAGTGTAGAAATCCTCTGGCACATAATCCTCCGTAAAACAGCACATTTAGATTTTCACACTTTGTTTTTTTGTACGGATTATACAAACTAGATATAACGTGTTAAATGTTGGTATTTAGAGATGCTGGTAGGCTTATTTTGTTACCCCTGGACAGGACCAAACAAGTTGTTTCCCCACGTTTCTGGTTGGTGTGTAACTGCCTTAAGACAGTAGAAACTTAGGCAATGTCTTATGTAAGAAAGAGGTAAGAACCCTACATACAATTTCTTATGTAGCAGAGAGGACAAAGGAGTCAGGAATAAGGGAAAAGTTTGACAAGGGCTTAAAAAGTTGCCATTGTCACTGCCACTCCTCCTTTATAATAGTTCTACATAAAAGAAAGACAGCTGCACATAAGAACTGATTGAATTATCTGTGGACAATGTAGGATAAAAGGGTAAACCAGCCCTTCTTTTACTGGTTCATGTTACAAGTATAATGGGACATGCATGTCCAAGAAGGGGTCAACACTTTTCTACATCACAAAGACACGAAAATACAATGGAAACAGATCTGCGTAACAGCTGTAAGTGTTGATGCATTTATGAACTGCTCCAAAAATCTGTATCCCTAAGACAGAGGGACATTGCATCATAAATCATGTCATGTGAAGGAGGGACTGATTTTTGAAAATCATCTTGAATGTGTGCAGGAGGGTGTGTAACTGAAAGAAGTAAACCGAAGTCTGGACAAAAACTTAATCGACAGACTGTGCAGAATGCTGCCACTGTTTGAAATGTTTTGTTTTGTTGTTTGGTTTTAATATATGTTCAAAAGTCTCCCTATGAAGCAGTATTGACACTCAGCAGACTATCCTGCTGAAATAAAGGGAATTGAACTGAGGTGTGATGGGATGAAATATTACATGGTCAACGGTGGAAGGAGTCTATTACTAAGATTAGGAAAATATCTGCATCACTCTGCTCAAAAGTCTTCAATTCAAAATTGCACATAAATAAAATAAAAGCACATAGCAGTACCACAATAAAAAAGTAGGGAAAGTAGGAAAAATAGGCTATTCTATCAAAAGTGTGTATTCAAAAACTTACTCAAGTAAAAGTACTCTACCCATCATTGTGTATTATATGAAATGGTTGGTTGGCCCTCACTCAACACAAGAAGGCTCAAACATTGGTTGACCTTTGTGTACAAATCAATAACTGGACACACTCCTTCATATTTAACTACACTTTTAGCACCTAGTAGATCTGAATACAATCTAAGATCAAGTAGATACATACTGTATGATGTTCCACAAACTAAAACAGAGTTTGGCAAAACTGCTTTTAGTTACAGTGCTCCAACTTCATGGAATGAGTTGCAAAATCAGCTAAAACTGCAGCTTTTTATTTCACATACTGAATTCAAGTCCTACCTAAATCAAATATATCAACATGTCTGTGCTTGTTTTTAAAATGCGATTTTCTTTTTTTATTTATTAGACTATTTATTATTCCTGTCCATCCCTGTGTGTCTGTTATTTGTTGTCTGTTAAAGTGTATCCTCTATGTGCTGCCTTCTTGACCATGGCTCACTTGAGAAAGAGATTGTAATCTCAATGTGATTCTTTTCCCTGGTAAAATAAAGGTAAAATAAAAAAATAAAAGCAAGGTAGCTTACCATAAGATATACTTAAAAGTTATCATAATGCAGAAAACAATGCCCCCTGTGAGAGTAATACTAAAGTAGCCTATCAAGTACCTCAACATTTTAAATTAAAATTATTATTATTATTCAGACCATCAAGAAAAGTGTTTTTTCTGTCAGTTAGGCTATTGTGTCATGCAGCTCATTCATGCGCTACTGGACCAGTCCTTACCTGCTCATGTTGACTGTCCTGCTTTGTGCTCCTTCAAGTCCAAGGTTTGTCGCGCTGGGCTCTGGGGATCTGCTGTTGTCGATGATCCACGGAGACACAGACCTCTTCAAGCCCTGCAGTGTTTGGAAACGCCTAGCGTTGTCAAAATCTAACAGGGATCCTGTCTGTCTGTATTAATGTCTGAGTTCGTGTTGGAGGGAAGTCGTTATCTGCGCAGCATCACCCATACTTGTTCTGGCCAGGCAAGTTCGTGACGTTATGTTGTGATGTTTCAATGTTTGACATGATAGGTAGCCTACCTTTGGAGAGCACATGCACTGACGGTGAATAACCCTTGACATAAATAACACCGTAATATTAACACATAGACGTCTACTGTTTATCAAGAGGCTACACTGTTCATTTGTTCTTGTAAAATCTATAGGAATGCTGTACTTCTTTCCTTATCTTTCGGATGAAGTGTCACTGCATTGATTAAACCTGGCTAATTTTTTCATACAAATTATTAAAAAAATAAATAAATAAATTAATTAATTAATTAATAATAATAATAATAATAATAATAATAATAATAATAATAAGAAGAAGAAGAAGAAGAAGAAGAAGAAGAAGAAGAAGAATATGGATTTACCAAAACAAAAATAAATAAAAGTTTCCTCTCAAACAAAATATGTCTATATAGGGTAATTATTAATTACCCAGCATAATACCGGCATTATAGGCTACAGGACTTTAACGAGTTAAATAGGCTGTATTCCTGAGTGATTTTCCATATTCCTAAGGCATTTTTGTAAACAAATAAATAAATAAACTTGACAAGAGATGCTGGCTGTAGAATATGTAAGAAAAACAATAAAACTTTGCCTCTGTGGATGAAGCTCAAAGCAACGTAAATCCCTGGTGTATGTAACCATAGAGCTTGTAACCAATGGGGAGTATATGGCTTTAGGCTAAGGCGTAGTCAGTGACGTCAGAAACGAAGAGAAAGAAGATCAGGGGGGAAATGACCATAGACAGTATATAAGGAAATAACACGTTGCTCCCTCTAGTGGTATAAATCTAGTCTTTAAATGTTTTGTAGTACTTACTGTTTTTATTTTTGACTGTTTTTGAGATGCTGCCAACTCGATCCATAACTGCTTTTTAAATGTGTGTATTCATTTCTATTATACATGGTCCTACAAACATAATATTCTTAAATATCCACATCAGTCAATATGTATTTTTACACAATGTATTTAATACACATTATCCTGTTTTTTTTTTTTCTGAAATATAATGTATGTATATGTAATGTTCATCATAAAAACGTATAACTAACGGCAGCCTTTATGTTACCGTCTTACAAATCTTACAGCTGAAGATCCGTGTTGGTGCCTTTCTTTTTTAGTCCAGCAGGCCACAAGGGGTCAGCCACTCACTGGACTTGGAAGTGCAATTCAACTGAATAAGAGTTAGATGCACACAGCATATCATCTATGCTATGTAGACATTCACTCCACATAGCAGAAACACAATAGTAAAAACCTAATGAATCTTAGATTTTGGGAGTCTTGTGCAAGCTCACATTTGGCAACAAAGCTGCTATAATGAACTGACTTCATATTTGTCATCCTGTAATTTCTGAGAAAGAGAAAGGTGAACATAATATACTTAGCTCTCATTTTTTCTGCAGTTTACAAAATACTTGGTATTATTATTGGTATAAATAACTGGTTGTGGAACAGTTTGTACTTTAACAAACTTTAACCTTACAAATAAAGCTCTGAAAAGATAATGGCAGTGAAGCATATTGTTTGTGTTTTTCCAGTGTTGTAATGTAGGCCTGTTTTTGATGTCTTGGCTTTAACATGCCTTTAGAATGGGAACAAAGGGCGTGGAAACCAGTTTAACTACAGTAACACTCACCCATGATCACATTTGTTTAAATTCCACAAGATCTTCTGCTTATAGTTACCTCCTGTGTGTTTTTATTGACAAACCCTTGTGCAACATGCATCTAATGAAAAGACAGATCCGTTCGTTTGTATAACAGCCAAGTAATTTAACCAGTTTCCAATAAACATGGCGAGGTGGGAAAATGTTAGTCATGAGTTTGTGGGAAATTGATAGTCAACAAGAGTCATTGTTGGACTAGTTAAGACATGAAAATAGAGCTTAAAGTTCACAGTGTACCCAGGTTGTTGAGCCAGAAGACAATTAGCATCCGATTATGTGGAATGTAACTGGGCGGCACCTACCTATGGTAATATAAATAATATATATCTACTAGGTTTCATGAATAATCCACTGTTGTATCAGCATGTCTAAACAGTAACTGGCTGAACAAAGGCTAAAAAGCAGAGTTTGCTACAATTGTGAGATAGGATTAAAATCTCAGCTAAAGTCTATCAACGTGCATTTAAGTGGACAAATGCCTGTATGCAAATGCATGGGTTTGCTTGCAAATGTGTGTATGTTTCTAATTTTAGCATGGTTATTCTAAGATTGACATAAAATGTTATTGGACCCCTTGAGTATAAATTGTTAAATTTTTGGGGACCCCAAGACCTTTGCTATAGTGCCACACTTAGGTCAACATTTTTTTTTTTTTCATATGAAATGTCAAAATCTAATATATAGATGTTGATATTTACTGAGCACTAGGTGTGTGCAAAAAAATCGATTCACATTCGAATCACGATTCAAGCTCTACCGATTCAAAATCGATTCATAGAATTCCAAAAATCAATTCATATTTTTTAATTTAAAAAAAAAAAAATAAAACATTTTTTTTTTTTATTGTATGTCTACTGCAATCATATGGGAAAAGTAACTACATTTACAGACTGTGAATCGTTTTTTTTTTGTTTTTTTTATTGAGAATCGTTTTTCTAAAATCGATTTTGAATCAAATCTTGAACCTGAAAATCGATATTGAATTGAATCGTGACATTTTCTGAATCGTGCACCCCTACTGAGCACATTAATAAACCCCTAAAGATGACGGATATTTTATTTCCTAAGTGGCTTTGTCACTTGTCAGGCCGCCATTGTAAGTAAAAAGTTGTTCTTAATGACTTGCTAAATTAAAACCCTTTCCACATTGGATGCTCCATGAGCTTTCCTCTTGCACCATCTTGTGTGCAGTGTCAGCTTTGCACACAAGATACAGTATTTTGATCTAATAGGCATCACTGTAGCACAATAGGCTGAAAGAAAATCAGCAGTTTATCCAGTGTGTTGAAAAAGCTAAGTCATTTATACAGACAAGAAGCTGGATATCATAGTGCTGGTTGTTGTTTTTGGGACATTTCAAAATGTGGTCTGAAATTAGCCTCTCACTGGATTCGGTCATATACAAATAAGAATCAAGTGTGAAATTGTCTAAGTCAGAAAGATGTTTGAGGTTAAATTAATTAGAATATAAACACAAGATTAGGTTATTAATGAAAATATTTTTACAAACATTTTAGTGTATTTTAAATGTCATTAAATAATACATTAAAATCCCTATAAATTGAGTTGTTTATATATCAGTAAACAGCATAAACATTGTGCTTGGATTGAGCAAACTAACTGTTGAACTAACTGCCTATTTAATGTGATTAAACTCCATGATTAAGTCTAGTTTATGGTCAAAATTAGGGATGACTGTTTTAACCATGGTTGAAGAGTAAGGAGAGTTGTTGAACCTGACTTATGCCATGCCAAGTGTATAAGTCCTTCCTGCATGTATTCCTCTTGCTTCCCCAGGCCTCAGCTGTAGCAAGCAGCTCCTCAGAAAGAGCAGCGAGAAGTTAGCGTTCCCTCCCTCTGCAGTGCCAGCTCCTAGCCTGTAATTCTCCGTGGCTCAGACATCTGTATGCATTTCTCTCCGACCACAGGAGGAAAATAGAAATTTGGAAGCTAGAGGCTGTGATTTGGGTGCGTATAAATAAAGTTGCGAGAAAAGGAGAGGCTGCTAATATGATAGGAGTCCAGAGGGTGGGAGGTCTGGAGGAGCGGGACACCCAAGTCATCAAAGCAAGAGACGAGGAGCAAATGGAGCCTCTGATGGTTTTCTGTCGGACATTCAGATTTAGTCTCTCTGTATTGCTTAAGGGCATCTCAATGGGTGCATTTCACATACCTTATGCAAGTACAAACATGATTAATTATTTGCTATCACATCTTCCTTGATTTGTATGCCTGCCTACCATTTTTATGTGAATATACTAGTTCCACTCCTTAATGTAATAAAAACACAAGCATTTCTGTCCAATATAGCATTACATGTCTGATGCATGATTTTAAACATATTTCTATGGGCATGTCATATCTGGTGTCTTTGGAAGCCTGACCTGACCCTAAAGGTGGGACCAAGCAGCTCAGGCTACAAACTGACCATCCAGCAAAGGGCTAATATAAAATGGCAAGTCATCTGCAATAATTCCTCAGACTGAGAACAGATTGAGGGGAAATGACCCATCTCATCCCATCGCAGGCCTCTCCATTGCTGCTGACTCCTCTGTAGTGGTCTGCCTGGGCGGCCCTGCCTTACAACCAAGGGCACACTTAAACAGTTTCCTAAAATGGGATGCTCTGTATATAGTTGGTACAGCAGCAGGCTCACAGCTGGGATGAAAACAACCATGCCTTGCCCGTTCCCTCAGACCCGCCCCAGAATCAAACCTATGAAGCCCAAAATGATCACTTTAAAATTGGGAGTAGGTTCAGCAGCGCAACCGCAACAGCCATTTGAACAGAAATCTCTTCATCCCCATTTTCATTAAGAGGGGATCTGAAAAAGACCTAGAAATGTTTGATAAAGTAAGAAAAAGCATAATGTGAAAAAGAAAAAGAAAATAAAGACTTATTTGTTTTTCAATGCAATACTGACTTAACAGTATCTGGTTTATTTAGCTCACTCGCAAGAGGTCAGCAACAACATGATGTAAAATTAGAATACTTAACACCAAAATACTAATAAAATACTGTAAATAATGACCAAACAGATGTATTTTGTACAGTAAGAAAAAAAAAACAGCTGAAAGAAGAAAAATAAGTGACTATCAATGGGAGGTGAATGTTGATTGTCCTTTGTCAAGTGGCTTCTCAATATCGTGACATTCAGACTTTGGCCCCACAGTACTCTGTTCTTATAATTTCAGCTGTCATCAAAATTTCTACTCAACATAAATACAATAAATAACAACAAAAAGGACCCAGAGGAGCTGCTTGCTTAATCTCTCAGCCGTTCTTCAGTCTGTTTGTTCCCCTCGTCTCTATTTCAGGCTGTTCAGTCTTTGATCAACCTTAGCTTTCTACTGACCGTGTCTGGGAGACTGCCATGTGTAAGCTGAACTCCCTATAATACTGACATTACAACGAGGGATGCACCAATACTAATCTCCCACAGCACTCGCGTTACAAATTCTGATTAAGTGTTGGCACACAAGTATCAAACCGTTGTGTTGCTTTGACTGAACATAAACTTTTATCATTAGTTTTATCTCAATGGTCCAAAAGTATTATGTTGTATCCATTTTTTTAGGTGTAACTCTCAGATAGTAGTTGAATGTCCTGTTTTAGTCTTTAATTTTTAATACCAGCATTAGTACTGGTGCACCACAAATAGGACATTCCTGTAATACACAAACCAAGGCTTGCATTTCTTTTTCACCAGTTAGGATCATTTTAGTGCTGAGCAGATTTTAGCCCAGCGCGGGTCCTGATTTCCATGTAGATTTCCTTTATTGCTTGGCTTAGACTGGCTAAAATTCTTAAGAGCTATTATGTCAGCTAGCCCTCATCTGCTGCATTGTATCAAATACCCTCTTCCGGTTAGTGTGCATGGGTTGACTTTGTGTGTTTTTTGTTAGTTTTTTTCTCTCCCTTTGCCTCCATTTACCAACTGAACAGTTTCATGAAGTTTTGGAAGCCGTCCTCTCCGAAGAAGTCAAAAGAGCCCTCGGACGTGCCCAGGTGGATGAGCAGGAGGACGAGCAGGACGACGGCCAGAAGTGGAATCAGCAGGTTCCAGCCGGCTGCCAGGATGTTGTACCACTTAGCCTTGTCTGAGCACTCTTGGGCCAGCTGCAGGTTGCCCTGAGTCTTCTGGTCCCTGGCCTACACAGAGGCACACACACACACACACACACACACACACACACACACACACACACACACACACACACACACACACACACACACACACACACACACACAAACTCACATCATTATACGCAACCACTGCAGGCAGTATTAACTAATACAGAAATGAAGAATCAATATGTTTCATAATAGCTTCAAGACGGTTAACTACATAAAAGCTTTGACTCTCCTGCATGGTCCAGCTAAATCTTTCTAGGGACAATTTATGTACATAAAGAACAAAAATGCTTGTGTCTACATCCATGTATTCTGTAAATAGTGAGAGGAGGAGGGCAAACAAAGGCATGATATAATGTTCAGTCGGGTCTTTCTTTTACAATCAGTTCATCACAGCTTGTCCCATAATTCCCAGTTTTTAGAGCGCAGATTCAAGGTTGAGCAAGGGTGGAGTGATATGAAATCCTTGAGCTGCTTGTTAGTGTATGGACCAGGCTGAGTCTTTCACCAGCACTCTCTAATTTCCCTTGAGTACTTGCCCATTAGAAGGATGCCAATTACACCATTTTTAACTCCCTAGACGAGCAGCCAGTCACTGTCTTTAATTTGGGTGGTGAGCCAATACTAGGCCTGTGATTCAGAGCACACAGATGATCCCTATGCACACAGATGAAAGATTTTAAAAAAAATAATACCTCAAATAAAAAGGGTATACACACCCTTTTGTGTGGAGTTTTTCTTATAAACCTTTTTATTTTGGTAATCACACAGTTTGTCCAATCTTGCTTTGCACATGGCATTTTCATGGATCTTCGAGCCGTCTTTTAGTGAGAAAAGATGTTGGGGTTTACGTTTCTGTTTCTACTGTGATGAAGAGCAACCCAACTTTCTACTGTGTATGCCATCTGACAATGGACAATAACAGGTCTCCACCATGGTTGAAACATATTGCTTTTTTTCCATTTTACAAAAGATATTTTCGCTCTAAATCCATCGCTCTCGCTCTAAATCCAGCCATGCTAAAATTTTCCCTGACCTTGGCAAAGAAGTAATGCCGAGGTCCTTCTTGCTCTTTTAGAAAGTATACTGTAGTGCTGGCATTTTCCTGTGGTTTATTTCCCAATGTGGTATTTGCCACAACATGCCCATTGTTTTAAAGCTTTCCTTGCCAACTCGACCCACCCTTGTCTTTTTCTGCCAAACTCACATTACAGAAGACATTAAATCATCTTTCCCTCCCCAGATTAGGTTGTACCACTAATCAAATCATACATTATATTGTATATTGTTTACCAATTTCAAAATTGTCAAGTATATTCCAGTGTTTCTACCCTACCAGTAAATAAAACTGTTTTTTAATCAGTTCATAAACTTTAATAAAGCTTGGAGTTAAAATGAATAGTGATGGCTTTAAAATAGTTTGTTTTTTAAAGTTAATATAAACAGTGTCAAATCAAACCATTTTCACATGACAGTGAACAATGGCTTGGCCCTTGAAACATTGGAAATTGCTATAGAGAGAGAATCCTTTAGTCATTGTTTGGACATCCTATCTTAAACATAAACACATGCAGGCTCATCATATCTTCTTCCTTTTGACACTTCAGTTCATTTCTTGGATGTTGCATGAGCCATGAAAACGGTCCAAACTGAAACTTCCAAGTAATGTGTGGCACAAAATAAAAAAATAAATAAATAAAAAAAGAGAACAAGATCTCACCTTGATGGAGTAGACGAGAGCCATGAATCCCAGGCAGCAGAAGTTAACGTACAAGGTGTTGCACAGCGACCAGACTAGATAGTCCCGTGGAGCATTCTTGCCAGTGTTGCCCATGTTCACCACGGTGGATCCAGCCGGCTTACGGGCAGACTTACAGTTGGTGAGCGGGGTGCAGTCTGAGGGGAAGTTGTACGAATGGTTGTCCATGGTTAGCGTTTAGACAGAAGATCCCCCGGCTATGGGTGAATAAGGTGGGTTTGTAAACTGGCGAGCCTTCCAGATGCTTGAGCACGGTCCCTCTTTGAAAAGTAGTGCCCCCTCTGTGTGAAAGACTTATAAAGGCCCATGGAGAGGGAGGTGACAGGGAGAGGACGCATGGGCAGGGTCCTTTAATATACAGCAGGTCTGTCATTTTGTGGTCAGGCCTGAGAGAGACTGAAATAGAGATACAGCGAGACAGAAAGCTGCATGAGAGAGAAGACAGAAAAAGAGACAGCAAATAAATGCATGGGAGCAGTGCAAAGTCTCTTCCACTAAAGTACCCATCACCTCAGCTTTCAGGTCCTAGTGGTTGGTAGGTGGTTGTGTTGGGCGGAGGTAGCATAGCACAGTGGAGGCAGGGGGTGTAGTTCAAAAGCCTTGAACGTGTTGAGGAGGAGTTCATCTGAAGCACTGTCTGGCTGAGGCCTTGATGGACAAGTCAGTGGTGTGGTCTCTGGAACTGAGTGAGGGCAAAAAGGTCATGTTTTTACAACACCTTTGTAAAATATATGACAATTGTAAAAGGATTTGATGTCCACAGTTACAACACCTAAAATAAAACTTGCCAGAAAGCATCCTGTCTGAATATAGTTTTGTATCAGTTGATTAACTTGTGTGTGGGTTTGCTACTTGTCATTGTAAGATATAATAGTACACAGAATATCTTTGGGTTTGGGACTGCTGGTCAGACAAAACAAGCAAGTTGAATGTGTCACATTGGGCTCTGAGAAAGGATAATATAATATTAGGCATTTTCACTATTTTCAGACATTTTATAGACAAAACAACTAATCAATGAATTAAAAAAATATTTAGCAGATTGATAATGTAAATAGTTTCAGCACAGGGTTGAGGGTTGAGTGTTAGATAATAAAGTTAAAACCTGTTTTATTTTTGCTTAAGCCTTTTTTTTATAGAGGGCAGGATGAGCTCAGTATTATATTTTATTTTAAGCACAATTTATTGAGTTACTTAAATTGGAGATTCCAAGTATGACCACATTCTACTGTTGATGGCCACTGAGCAATCCCCACTGCAGAAAAGAGGTGTTTAGTGCCTTGTGTAAAGGGACAACAAGCATTACTCATATTCTTACAGATTTCCCAAGTCAATACAGTGGGGGTTGACTCTGGCAAAACATGGAAACTGACCTGCTTCTCTGGCTTTATTCTCCCTTATTTGATGTTAACACAGAGAACACATTATTGATGACATAAACATCCTGGATATGAAGGATTTGAGACTTCATGTCTGTGAGGAGTTTTCACGGTGCCATTTAGGAATGCTCTGGAGAACAATATTTTGGAGAAAGAGTGATCATCCTAAGTTGAAAATGAGCATTGATAAGTTGAATATAAGCATTGGTACGGTATAGTGTTGAAATGTGGAACAACAGTGCCCTCTGCTGGCCGCTCACAAAAATCTAACAAATATGGCTGACTACGTTATCCTAAGCATTCTTTTTTTTTATTGAACTAACAAACAATATGGGCATTATTAGTTAAAGTTAATGATATTTCTTCACAATTCGAAATAAAGTAAGAAACGTGTGCAGAAAAGCAAGCCTTAGCAGAGGATGGTTTCGATCCATCGACCTCTGGGTTATGGGCCCAGCACGCTTCCGCTGCGCCACTCTGCTGATTTTAGCTGAAACAGTAAACACATCTTAAATTGTCACAATTCACATTATTCTTACCTTACACATTACAAAATGTTTTCGTCGTCAGGTAAACCCATGTATTAGAACTAGTTCTCCTTACAAAATAAAAGCCTCAACTCAAATTAACAAGGCCGATAATGACTCAATTTACATGAAAGCAATTAGTGAAGCAGCAACATTTTAAACGTTTGGGACTGCCTCATCCACTGCGTGGTAGACAGTTGGAAGCTTGAAGACCTTTCTCTTATAACAAGGAAACTACTAAGAAAGGTTAACTACTTAACTAAAAAGGAAAGCCCTGGTAATCTGTGTCTAGTCGTATCAGGATCTTACTTTGGCCAGTTGTTAAAGTTATGTGAAAAGCTCTGTAATTGATTATCCCGCTCTAAAACTTTATATTGCATCATAATATAACACTAACCAATTACATTTACCTGGGAGGGTTTTCCTGTATAGCTGAAGCAACATTTAGTAAAATTGCAACGGAAGCTAACAACCTGCTAGCTACAGCCGAGGAAAGGTGGAATAGGCCTAAAGCTAGCTTGTTTGTAACGCTGAACGAACTTTGCGAAAACTTTCAACTGGTAAAGAATGGGAACAATAGAAGATACAACTATTTTAGTAAAGAAAGAATAAGGCAGGTAAAAGACATTTCAATCAAAGTAATATGAACTGACCCGATAACCAAAAAAACGGGAGTTGAGCCATGGATGTATAAAGACAGTTGAGCGCGGAAAGGGCATAGAGCTCCTTCAATTTGATTGAACTTTCTGAGCACCCTGGACTTTTTTGTCTTTCCAACGTTATATCCTCAGGGCTCTAGAGTCACACATGCGACCACAATTTGTAAGGGTGCGACTAAGATTTTTCCTAGGTCGCACCGGTGCACCTAACGTCGTTGCATCCGCTGCCTCTCCACGAACGAAACGATGTCGTTTATATTGATATGGTTTAATGTTGCGTTACGTGACCCATTCCTTCTGTAAAGCCGTGCCTGTGTTTGGATCTCTCTCCGCGCAGCCCCGCCCCCATTCACTCACACACGGCCCACCTGCTACATGCAGACAGACACGGCGCCGCCGGTCCAAACTGCTGACATTTATCTACAGTTTTAATTGTTATTAACACAGCTATATATTGTTAAGTATGAGAGGGAAACCTGTATTGGTACTAGTGTTTACGCTGGTAACTCTCTGTTATTGCGGCCACCACGGCGAAAAACACATTAGAAGTTATTAAATGCAACTAACTTCAGTTCGTTGAGTAATAGCGTGAGATGGAGCCTGCTGGACCTGGCCGAGAGATGTGACCCATGGCCACATTATCATAGTTCATAAAAATGCAGCGCAGTGACGATACAGACATTTCATAGCCTACACAAGACGTGTAACGCCGCTGACCTGCCAAAGCGCATTCGACCCGTGCTGGACCCAGTCACCCGTCACTCTGTGAGTAGCATACGCTTCAGTCCATTTTTTTTTTTTTAAGATTTCGGCCTTTATTTTGATAGGAAAGCTGAAGACATGAAAGAGGAGAGAGAGGGGGGAATGACATGCAGGAGAGGGTCGCAGTCGAACCTCTATACCAACTGAGCTATCCGGGCGTCCTCTCTCTCTTTTAATCAGTCAGTTATTGTTGTTGAAAACAAGTGAAGGAGGTTATATATTTTTAATATATCCTAAGCTATTTATTTCAGATAACTTTCTGAATGTGTTGCAGCTGTATATTTTCAAACTGGTAAAGGAAACCCTGTCTTTGCATTTTATTTTAATCACAATCTGTTTTAATAAAAGAGCTTGTGAAAAGTGGCTTTGACTTAAAACTGAACATTTAGCCCATTTGGTAAAAAAATACAGAGCTATATATCGTGTATCCCTATTCAGCGTTAACGACGACGCTAGGAAAAATTTGGGTGCACCTAAATTTTGTGCTGGTGCACCTAAATAAAAAAGTTAAGCGCACCAGTGCAACCAAGGCAAAAAGTTAGTCTGGAGCCCTGAATCCTTGTTCTTAACTAGCAGCCACAATATGACATCGCGGTCAAATAAATACATAAATTAAATGAACTTTTGACGTTTAATACACGAGATTTGCCAGTAAAAAGTTACTTTATTTACCGTGGAAAAATACCGAGATGAGTCTTCTCTTGCGATTGCGGCCATTGAGCGGAAAGAGCGTTTTGATTGGTAGGAAATGGAGATGGGCATTGCCGGGAGCAGGCGCTTTTTTTGATTGGTAATGGATATGGGGTCTCTTTTGATTGACAAATAATGGAAGGGAGCTTTGGGTTTGATTGGTAAGAAATGAAGAATACTTGGTCAACAATTACTCGCAAAGAGAAAATTTCGAGCCAGCCAGGAGTCGAACCTAGAATCTTCTGATCCGTAGTCAGACGCGTTATCCATTGCGCCACTGGCCCAAGATGAGCTGCTGATGATCAATTCTCCTTCTTCTTCTTCTCCGATTAATAGTTGGATCTTGGATCAACATACATAGGTGCATACCGCCACTCTCTGTACCAGAGGCGAATTTGCATTTCCTAGGATGGAGCCCTATAACCTAACCCCAGATAACCTACCGAAGGAGACTGTCGTGTGACTCTAACGTGTGGATAGACTACACCGTCGCCAGTGTACATCGTAGTTGATAAGTACGCCGCCACACCTAAGCGTCGTCGCCAGATGTGCCCCCCCCCCCCCCCCCAAAAAAAAAATTTATTGAGTGACTTCAAGTCAATCAATATACAGTAAGCCTATGTTTAAATGTATTTCAATTCATTCAATACATGTTCCAGGCCCTTTATCCATTATACATGTTGCTCTAAAAGTACTGACAATAATACTGTAGCGCTCACGGCTCTGCCGCACGGCTGGCTAGGTAACTGAATGACAAGGAGACGGTGGCCGAAGTTTAACCGGATAGACCGGGCTTTATTACCCTAGAACACAGGCTAGTAACAGGGTTGGAAGAGTGCCCAAAAAAACAACAAAAAGAAGAGCTGCTAGCCGTAACTACCCCCCTCGCTTCCTGTCTTAACGTAAACACCTCCCTCTCCTTCCCGCCTCTCCTGAACCTAACCAATCAGCTGAACTAGGGCAACATCTTCCCCCAATGAACACCCCCCCGAGTCTCTCCCATATTAGTCCTGCAGGGTCGCTACACTCAGTGTGACGCGGTACACAACCTGGCCCACCCTCTGGACCACGTAGCAGGGACCAATCCATGTGCTGTCTAACTTAGGGCAGCAGCCCTTTACTCTCTTGGGTCCATACACCCAGGCAAGGTCCCCAGCCTGGAAGTCCTGTCCTTTGATGTGCACATCGTAGCCTCGTTTTTGACGGACCCCAGCCTGCTGCGATTGGTGCCTGGCAAAGTTGTCTCCAATCGGTCCTGTAACTGCCTGGCATATTCTGGCCCTGCTGAGGCATCGGGTGCATCTGGTGGCCGTCCACAGACCAGCTCCGGCGGCGTTCTCAGCTCTCTGCCGAGCATCAACAATGCAGGAGTACATCCAGTGGATTCTTGGACTGTCACGCCATGAGGATGAGGGGTATCTGCAGATCCCAATTACTCTGGTCCGGGGCAGTGGAAAGGGCCAGCTGGGCACTCAAGGTCCACATGAACCGCTCCACTAATCCGTCACTTTGTGGGTGCAGCGGGGTAGTCCTCGTCTTCTGGATGCCAAGCTGGCTACACATTGCGGTGAACACCTGTGCTTCAAAGTTCCGCCCCTGGTCGGAGTGGAGCTGTGATGGTGTTCCGAAGCGGCTGAACATTCCTTGTACCAAGGCGTCAGCCACGGTTGTCGCCTCTTGGTCAGGAAGGGGGTATGCTTCGGGCCACTTCGTAAAGTAGTCAATGGCGACTAGCACATATCGATTCCCTCTACTAGTACGGGGGAGTGGCCCCAGCACATCAACTGCCACTCTGTCCATGGGTGCCCCTACCCGGTGCTGCTGTAAGGGTGTACGGGACTGACCTTGGGGGCCTTTGCGGGCAGTACAGGCATTGCAGCGGCGGCAGTAGTCTTCCACATCCCTCCTACTCTGGCCCCAATAGAATGTCTGTCTCAGCCGTCTTAAGGTCTTTGTCACCCCAAAGTGACCAACTCCGGGGCTACCACGATGTGCTTCCAGCACTTCCTCGCAGAGGTTTTTGGGTACAACCACTTGCCATCATGGTTCTCCAGTGGCTGGCTCACGCCAGCACCTCTTCAGGACTCCCTCATGCAGCTCCACTCCTGGCCATTGAGACCAGAGCCCTCTGACTGTGGCGGACTGGCCAACCACATCTTCCCAGGGTGGTCGGATGTTAGCATCCAGCCACCCCATGACCAGATTGAGGTCAGGGTCCTCGAGCTGCAATTCCCTCCACCTCTTCACATTATCGGGTAACAGCGCCCGACAGATCACCCTTCTAGCGTTCTGGCTTGCTGCTTCACGTTCTTCGGCACGGTCACAGTGGTGACAGCCTGGAGCGCACAGTCAGCGGGAGAGACTGTCTGCATTGGTGTGACTTTCCCCAGCCCTGTGCTGAATAGTAAACTGAAAGGCCTGGAGTTGTTCGATCCATCTGGCTACTTGTCCTTCTGGCTCTTTGAAGGACATGAGCCACTTCAAGACAGCGTGGTCAGTGCGGATAGTGAATGGCAGGCCACAGAGGATATGCTTGAAATGGCCCACTGCATCGATCACTGCCAAGAGTTCCCTTCGAGTGACGCAGTAGTTCTTCTCTGGCTTATCGAGGGTGCGACTGTGGTAAGCAACAACACGCTCGCCCTCTGGGGTCAGCTGCGAGAGTATGGCGCCAAGGCCTGTGTTGCTGGCGTCCGTGTCGAGGATAAATGGCAGCTCCGGGTTGGGTGCAACCAGCACCGGGTCCTTGCATAAAACCTGTTTTATCTGGTGGAAGGCAGCTTCCTGGTCCGGTCCCCACTCATAGGGAACGTCTTTGTGCAGTAAGTTGAACATGGGCGCAGCCACCGTAGAGAATCCAGCCACAAACCGCCTGTAGTAGGATGCCAATCCCAAGAAGGATCTCAGTTGGTGGACCAATCCCGGACAGCTGCTACCTTGTCTGGTTATGCCAGCTTCACTTACTTTGTGACCCAAGAAGGATACCTCCCGCTGCGGGAAGCGGCACTTCCCGGGATGAAGCTTCAGGCCTGCAATCTTGATCCGTTCCAGTACTTCTCTCAGGCTCTCAAGTGCTGAGTCAAAACTGGGCCCATGGACAAGGAAATCATTGAGGTAGACTAGGCAGCGCTCGGGGGGGACACCCACAAGGACCTTTTCCATCAGCCTCTCAAATGTTGCGGGGGCATTGCACAGCCCGAACGGCATAGTGGTGAACTGCCACAGGCCCCGCCCCATGGTAAAGGCGGTCTTGGCTTTGTCTTCTGGAGCCATGGCCACCTGCCAATATCCACTCCGGAGGTCCAATGAGGAAAACCATGCTGAGCCGGCCACATATTCGAGGGACTCATCTATCCACGGCAGTGGATAAGAGTCTTTCGCTGTCTTGTCGTTTAAGGGTCGGAAGTCAACACAAAACCTCCACTTCCCATCCTTCCTAGGAGCCATAACGACCGATGACACCCATGGACTTTCGGACGGCTCAATAATGCCAGCATCCTTCATTTCTTGTAGCATCTGGTTTGCAGCAGCTTGGCGGGAATATGGGAGGCGCCTAGGCCGCTGGCAGATTGGCTGTGCATTCCCAGTATTGATGGAGTGCTGAACCAAGTGAGTGAGCCCCACGTCGTTGGGGTTGGTGGAAAAACTGTGTCGATACTCATGCAGGAGGTTCCAGAGCCTATTCTGCTGCTCCAAGCTCAGACCTTCCCGATTTTTCTCCCACAGGTCCTTGACGGTTGCACTGGCTGCCGCCTCTTTCTCGGAAATGGGGGCTACACTTGCGGTCTGGATAACTGCAGGTAATGGTGGCTGGTTGTCCGATGGGACAAGGGCTGTGGGGCTGTCAGCAGTTAGTGGACGAAGGCTTCTCGTCGAAGGGACCTCACCCTGAGAAGAGTCTGGGGAATGGGACGGTTCTCCTCGTGCATTATCATCCTCAACTATATTACTAGTCATTTTGGGGATGAGAGGGTCACTCAGGAAGGGAATAGATACCCCATCAGGGAACATAATTGTCCGTGTTTGGAAGTCCAGTATAGCCCTTGCTTCACACAGGAAGTCCAGTCCAAGTATACAACTCTCGGTTATTTCAGTGACCCAGACTGGTTGGCAGGCTGAATAAGCCCCCACTTGGATCTGCGTTTCACACCGCCCTAGCATGGGGGCTTTTCCCCCAGTGACTGTGGTGAGTGGAACACTGGTGGCTTGGGGTTGAGTTCCAGCTGGCAGGAGATCAAGGTGAAGGAGAGTTGCAGTTGAGCTGGAGTCGAGCAGGGCGTTGGTCAATTGGCCATTGAGCAATATCGATACTCGGCAGCTGTCATTGTTTGAGGTCTTTTGAGTGTTAAGGGCATGAGTGACAGGGAGGCGGAGCGCTTTTACCGCAGAATGATTGTCACCACCTCTGGGGAGCGAAAGTTGGCTCGGGTTGCTCCCCTCTACACCAAGCCTCGAGCGTTTCCCGATGCCGGCACGCCCAAAGCAGAATCGAGGACAGGACAGAAGCGCCATGTGTGACACCCCTGATTGCACCTCCAGCAGATTTGCCTCTGTCGATCTTCAGGTGAAGGGGAAGGACGTCCGGGGCCCATTGGCAGAGAGGTTGGTCCAATCTGCGGAGAAGCTTGACTCTTGGGCCCTGTTGACACCTGTCCGGGTGGGTTATCGAAACCTTCTATGAGGATGTCTTCCACCGCTCTAGAGCTGCATCCAGGATCTGTGGGTCAGCAAGCCGGACTTGTTGGCGCAATGGAAGGGGTAGGAAGCCACGAATGAATGCTTCCTTAGTTAGCACCAAGCATGTTTCATCATCAAACTCAAGGAATCCTCTTTGAGCGAGGTAGCGCAGCTCCGCTGCAAACACTCCTAGCTTTTCTCCAGGTGCCCGCACTCGTTCGTTAAACCTCTGCCGCATCACAACTGCCGGGGTGGTGGTCCCAAAGCGTCTCTCTAGTGCCCTGGATATAGCTTGTGGGTTCTCCAGGTCCACCACAGTCACATCTAGCAGTATTTTCCTAGCTTCACCTTCCAATGCTGAGATCAAATGGACGGCTCTCTCAGCTGGGGACCAGCCATTTGCGGTTGCTAGAAGACCAAACTGGGCCCAGTATGTTTCCCAGGAAGTGAGTCCATCATAGCGCCCAACCTTTAAGCGGCCATCTCTGGGGGCTGGTTGTTGCACCCTCATTAGGGCCGTGGTGAATGCGGCAATCAAAGCTGGTACCAGGTCACCTGGTTTGTTAGCAGTCGCAGGTGAACTAGCTGGGGTGGCAGTAAGGGAGCAACACTTTTCACGTATCTCCACAGGGTGACAATCTGAACTGGCACCCTCATCGGAATGGTGGGCAGTTTGTGAATACAAGCCATCCACTGGACAATTAGCATCATGGGCAGCAACTGCAGCATGCTTATTTTTGGATGTGGCCGTTTTAACACTGGCATGGTCGGTGCCCACATTTTCCTTATTAGCGTTAGCCTGATAAGCGTTAGCATGAGCCTCTGACTCATGAGGTTTAGTCAAAGAGCTTTCCAGGAAAAGTCCGAAAGCACGCTCCATTGCAAGGCTCATCCTCTGCATAAACCCATCCTCTATTCCAGCTGTAATGTCTTTCTCTAACTCTGTGATAGAACTTGGTTGGCCATCCATTTTACCTTTGGGATCTGCCGGAGTAGTGACATCATCGATGACTGGGCGACGTGCGTCCGGATTGTTTACATTTAATTCTCCGGGGCATGGTCTGGCCGGTGCGGCAACTTGAAACGGACTTTTCCTCATAGCTTCGGGAACGTCCGTCAGCAATGTAGCAAGGGGTGAGTGAGTTGTTTTCCCCACCTTTCTCCGAACAACTTGGTCGTCCTCTGCCGGCTTCCCCCTTGGTGTTTCAGGGGCAGTGTATAGGGCATAGCGGTCCGGCTTTCCGTTACGTTCAGTCATCTTGTTTCCTCGGTGGTGGCTAGCAGTGGTAGCTGTCGGTACACGATCCGTTCTGCCTGCACGATCCGTTCTGCACATGCGCAAAATGTTCGTGCATGCGCGGTTGTACGAGGATTTACGACACTGCACGATCTGTTCCATGCTTCCGGTCGACAGCCAAGCTAACTGTCGGTACACGATCCGTTCTGCACATGCGCAAAATGTTCGCGCATGCGCGGTTGTACGAGGATTTACGACACTGCACGATCTGTTCCACGCTTCCGGTCGACAGCCAAGCTAACGTTAGTTTAGCTAACAGCTAATTCGGCTAACTGCTAGCTGAGACAGCATGTAATAACTTTAAAATACCCTCAAAATAAAACTTGAAAATAAACGTTGACATATATAACAAACACCTAACATATATAACAGCTGTTACGTCAGTTCTACTTTACTTGTGCTCATTTAAAATACAATCACTCAATACTTGTCTTTATTGTTATTACTGTGAAGTCTTAATTTAGCTGTAGCCTGCTTTTCCCATTACGTTTGAGTTAACGTTATTTTAGACTGAATCTAGCTGTCAGCTAGCGGTTAGCCGAATTAGCTGTTAGCTAAACTAACGTTAGCTTCCCGGTGGAGGCTAGCCATAGGCTAGCGTGGAACAGATCGTGCAGGTCGTATGGATACGTAAAACAGTATTATCTTGCGCATGTGCAGAACGGATCGTGCAGGCAGAACGGATCGTGTACCGACACCAACGTTAGTTTAGCCAAAGAATTTCTAATATGGGAAGAAGTTCCTGTCGGTACACGATCCGTTCTGCCTGCACGATCCGTTCTGCACATGCGCAAAATGTTCACGCATGCGCGGTTGTACGAGGATTTACGACACTGCACGATCTGTTCCACGCTTCCGGTCGACAGCCAAGCTAACGTTAGTTTAGCTAACCGCTAATTCGGCTAACTGCTAGCTGATTGTAGCGGTCTGCCGTTATCCTCCACAGGCAAGCTAACGTTAGTTTAGCTAACAGCTAATTCGGCCAACTGCTAGCTGAGACAGCATGTAATAACTTTAAAAGACCCTCAAAATAAAACTTGAAAATAAACGTTGACATATATAACAAACACCTAACATATATAACAGCTGTTACGTCAGTTCTACTTGTGCTCATTTAAAATATAATCACTCAATACTTGTCTTTATTGTTGTGAAGTCTTAATTTAGCTGTAGCCTGCTTTTCCCATTACGTTTGAGTTAACGTTATTTTAGACTGAATCTAGCTGTCAGCTAGCAGTTAGCCGAATTAGCTGTTAGCTAAACTAACGTTAGCTTCCCGGTGGAGGCTAGCCATAGGCTAGCGTGGAACAGATCGTGCAGGTCGTATCCTCGGTAAAACAGTATTATCTTGCACATGCGCAGAACGGATCGTGCAGGCAGAACGGATCGTGTACCGACAGTAGCCACATTGTTCTGGGTAGCCAGCTATCGTGCGGGGAATGGAAGCGTGGTTGATCCCACTTCTGACACCAATGTTGCGCTCACGGCTCTGCCGCACGGCTGGCTAGGTAACTGAATGACGAGGAGACGGTGGCCGAAGTTTAACCGGATAGACCGGGCTTTATTACCCTAGAACACAGGCTAGTAACAGGGTTGGAAGAGTGCCCAAAAAAACAACAAAAAGAAGAGCTGCTGGCCGTAACTACCCCCCTCGCTTCCTGTCTTAACGTAAACACCTCCCTCTCCTTCCCGCCTCTCCTGAACCTAACCAATCAGCTGAACTAGGGCAACATCTTCCCCCAATGAACACCCCCCCGAGTCTCTCCCATATTAGTCCTGCAGGGTCGCTACACTACGATAAATTAAATTGTAGTATCTCATCAGCGTATGTGACCTGCACTGTTGGAAGAATGCATTGTAACTCTAACATTTATTGAACATTGGCACCATCTACTGGATCATTTACACTAATTGCCTTACTGTTTATTAAGCTTGATAGATCTGGGGTCCGTTTCAGGAAGGAGGTTTAACAAACTCTGAGTCTAACCCTGATGTCTGAGTTGATTTACCCTGAGATGGGAAACTCTGAGTTTTCGGTTTCAGAACAGCTGATTTGAGTTGGTTCAATCAGGGTTACGCGCGTGCACCACCACTATTGACCCTTTGCACGTGACGTCACGCTCCACTTGCGCGAATTATGAACGCCATGACGGACGGCGGAAGAGCTATATGCTGTAGATGGACGGCAAGCTAAACTCGTACGTTTTTGTTCGTGTTTGTGTTCTCACATTCACAATGTGCAGAGTAATCCTCACCAACACAAGCATATGTATGTATTGCCTTTCTGTTTCAAATGGAAATGAGTGATAAATAAAATGATCCTCAACCAGCTTGCTGCCGTGCTAACCAGCTAACAGGTCCAACCCAATGATGACCCACATAACTAGCTAACATCGGTTATTCACTGACCTAGCTACATATCCAAAAAAGAAAGCCGTTCCATTGATCATTTAACTTAACACACATACAAAAAATATCGGTTAAATTAAAGATGACATGGCACGGAAACTAGCTTCAAAAACGAGTTAAATGCAGGTCTGCGGAGCTCCTACCCCGGCTAGCTGACGAGCTAGCTGCAGCTAGCTTTGGACGGCTCGCTAGCTGCTGCCCATCGCGTCGAAATATCCACCGGTCAAATCTAAACATAGGCTACGCAGCGAATATAATCACAGATAAGAAGATGGCTAGATGTTACAAGTATGTGTGGTTACTACTGATCATAGACACTCCGTGATTTACTGCATGGATTAACGTGTGATAGATAATTAATGACTGCACTTCCAAGAGCTGGGATGTGTTCAGGCATCCATTAGCTAGGAAGTTGCATTGGCACACCCAGTGAACAACGGTATGGGTAGCCACGACCGACCATGTCCTCTAAAAACATGGGCTACGTGTTATATAAATCTTTACTTAAGGAGAATTACGGTCAATTTTTACGTTAGTCTTGATCGCTATGCTACGCGAGTACTTTCGATAGAAAAAACCCGGACCCGAATCAGTGCAGGTAACACGGAGAAGCTGCAGCTATGTACTACAAGCGTCCACTGAGCTAAAACGGCAGTGGTCGGGGCCTTTGTGCCTCTTAACAGACAGAAAATGCAATTAATATGTCTGTGCCACATGAACAGGGCCCTTACGTGTCAACAAGATGCGTTTTCAACTCAGACATTGTTTAAATTCACCTACCCTGGTCCCTGTCTCGATCCTGCTGGTAGCTAGCTTGCCCTGCTAGCTGCCGTCCGGTGAGTGCCGTCCAGCTACTACCACACTACTGTTTTTTTTAGGGGGGGAATAAACTTGAAGACGTGACATGACCTGTCCTCTGGAGGACATAGCCACACTACCGCCGCTCCGCGGATTATTATTGGGATGATTATTACAGAAGCCTGACTGAATACACTCACCGGACGGCAGCTAGCAGCTAACAGCTATCAGCTAGCAGGGCAAGCTAGCTACCAGCAGGATCGAGACAGGGACCAGGGTAGGTGAATTTAAACAATGTCTGAGTTGAAAACGCATCTTGTTGACACGTAAGGGCCCTGTTCATGTGGCACAGACATATTAATTGCATTTTGTGTCTGTTAAGAGGCAAAAAGGCACTCTAAAACTTGCCCCGACCACTGCCGTTTTAGCTCAGTGGACGCTTGTAGTACGTAGCTGCAGCTTCTCCGTGTTACCTGCACTGATTCGGGTCGGGGTTTTTTCTATCGAAAGTACTCGCGTAGCTATAGCGATTAAGATTAACGTAAAAATTGCCCGGAATTCTCCTTTAAGTAAAGAATAGATGTTAATACAAAATAAACCCTAGATTGATGTCTTATCTTTGCCATTATGAGGTACCTCCCCCCACCGTTAGCGTACCATCACGTACCTCAAACCCAGCCAGCTACAAAGAACTGGTTAGCATCCACACTTTTAAACGCTTTGAGATCAGCACCAGTATATGGGGATACCCCGTTTACCACATAGTGGTACAGATCGTGTGGACTTAAGTCGGGCAGACTCTGTGATTTAATGAGGTCCGTGAAAACGGAAGGATAACGAATTAAGGGTCTGTATCCAATCCTGCTATCTCCAACTTCTCCAAATACTGCTCTTTGTGAGCACCTACCAGATGCCCTACCTCGACCGATAACGGCACGACAACTTGTTGTTCAGTAGAAGAAGCCATATAAAGCCACAAATACAGTTTATTTAGTGTTATGTATTTCAAACTGATTGAAACTATGAAACTTTCCGCTCGTCCACTACTGTTTAGCCTGTGCTTCCGCCGTCCGTCATGGCGCCGTCACGTGGTCGTGTGACGTGTTTGCAAAGGGTCAATAAAAAGACAGCATGAATGGAGCCATGATACTACGATTCACCATGGCAACCAACAAAACTCGGTCGGCATACTTCACGCCCCTGGAACTCGAAGTACTCATGCAGGCGTACAGTGAGAATGAACCCGTATTACGCAAAAAGAGCAACACAGCTGCAGCAGCAAAAGAGAGAGAAACGGCGTGGGAGAAAATTGCTGCTCGGGTCAACGCGTAAGTTCCAATATAGTGTTGTCATTTCACATTTAATTTACACAATCATTTTAATTCATACTTTTTATTAATTCCCAGTGGGGAAATTACATTTTTTACACTGTTTGTTAGAACACACACTACATACGGGCCTGAAATACACACCCATGCTCATATTTAATCACAAATATAACATTATTGGTAAAAACTGGTGGAATAGTATTGAACCTATAATCTATTTCATTTAGGTGCAACCCTGCGGGTGAAAAACGCTCGTGGAAGCAACTGAAAATGAAGTACAAGAACATACTTCAAACAGGTAAGACTTAAGTGTAGTAGGAGCATGGCTGCACCTAATTTTAATCACATTTTAAATATGAGAGGAAATATTCATTGGCAATTCGAATGTGCTGTAGTTTATCCCCAACTAATGTTCACATACATAGATGTCCTCTCACCCATCCTCATTTGTTAATTAAAAGGGCCCATTTTAAATTAACATTTGACGTCTACTAAGCCAACAGAAAGAAGGCAGAGGCCCGCAAAACCGGTGGAGGACCAGCACCACTACCTCTGACAGAGGCAGAGGAGCTGGCCCTTAGCCAGAATGCAGGAAGGCCAGTAGCAGAAGGAATCCCTGGGGGGAGCTCCTCCTCTGAGCCAGCCACAGCACAGGACACAAGTGCCTTCATAAGATGTAATAGGCTTATATTTATCTTCTTTTATTCCTATTTATATTTTAGAGATATATTATTCCCCCTTCATGGGTTTGTCATTTATTCCAACAGATTCGGATGGTGATCTCACACTTGTGGACCCTCACGCAACAGCAGAACTCCTTGAAGCTGTAAGTAGACAACTAAATACTCCAGACATGATGCAAGTAGTTTAATGATGCAAGTAGTTTAAAGTCTAACGAAACATTAACTCATCTTCACAGGAGGTAACAGAGGACACATTGTCTGCTGCCACAGAGAGGGATCCAGAGAGGCCTACAGAAGTAGGATATCACCACTATGTTACTGATAGTCATCTCCACATTCACAATTGTGTGGTATCAACCCAGTATCACGTGTGACATGTATGACTGGATATTCTACTTTTTAACAGAACATGGCTGGGCAACAGGAGGGTCCATCAACTTCAACAGCACAGATGAACACAGTGAGATGTGCAGCAACTGCCAGAGGTTCTTTCTGTGGAATGAATGTTCATTCTGTATGATTTCCTTTTTAATGTCATGATTTTATGTATTCCCAGTTACCTGTATAGAATGTATCTGGTCAAAGAAATGCAGAAAACGGACCTAGAAATGGTATTGTTGGGCCGCCAGATCATAAAAACAGATCTGGAAATCGAAATCCTCAAACACAAGTTAGAGGTGGGTGCATGGTCAGAGGTGACTTATGTCAGTCATTGGAACAATACAAAAAACCTAACTGTTGCTTTTGTGTTTTTAGGAAATAAGAAGACAAAATAAAACTTCAATTATTTGTCTTTATTTGGGTGGTGCTTGTGTTTTAGCAGAAGTGATTCCTGCATATCATGTCTCTGACCACTCTTCCATCCTGGACATCTGCAGGGTGGATGGGGTCCTCATCAGGGTCCTCTATATGTAGGGCAGTGCATTGCTCTCCTATAATTGTGGCAATATTATGGAGAACAACACATGCCACAATAATGTCACAGGCCTTCTCAGAGGTTACCCTGAGGTGGTGTAGGCACTGGAAACGAGCTTTCAGCAGGCCTATGGTCATCTCCACCCGGGCTCTAGTCCTGCAGTGGGCCACGTTCAAGTTGTGTTGGGGGCCTGGGTCCGGGTCAGGGTAAGGGGTGAGCAGAGTGGGCTGGCATGGGTAACCCCTGTCACCCAGCAGAAGGCCTTCACTCTCCTGTAATGTATAGTGGATACATTTGAGTGTATTTAAGGAGGGAGACAGGTGAATAATACTGTACAAAGCTTTAGGCTGCTTACCACGTTCCAGTCTGTTGCTCAGGGCAGACTCACGATATATCCTTGAGTCATGCACAGACCCAGGCCATTTGGCCTCCACGTTGGTTATGAGATATGCAGCATCACATATGATCTTGACAGTGTAGAGAATGACAGATGTTACTTGCAGTATTGTGATACAGTTTATGACATTTTGTGACAGTGGTCAATTTACCTGCACATTAATGCTGTGAATGGACTTCCTATTCACGTAGTCAGCTTCATTTGCTGATGGAGCAGTGATTGGGATTTGTGTGCCATCTATGCAGCCAATCACATTGGGAAATCCTAAAAGAAATTCAAATTACTTATTCTGATCTTGCAGCACCATGTCATTATCCAAATTATAATTAATGATTATTCATTGTAAGGGTTTTACATTATTCACCTGCAATCCTGTGGAACTCTTCTTTAATGGCTCTCACTGGTTTGTGTCCAGGGAACACTACAAACATGTTTAACAAATGTTTCAGAGCGAGGCACACTTTTCTGACGGCTCTGCATACAGTAGCTTTACTAATATGCTCCGCATCACCAACGTTGTAAAGAAAACTGCCGTTTGCAAAAAAACGTAATGCAACACAAAGAATCTGCTTGGATGTAAGAGCATGTCCACGATGGGTGACGTTGGTGATATGAGGACGGATAAGGTTATGCACATATCTGATAGACTGTGAAGAAAAACGATAACGCTCAAATAGGTAGTTATCTGGAAATGAAAATACAACTAGTCAGGGCCTCAATATCATCTCCTGACAAATGTTTAACACCCTGCGAAGTAATACAGCTTCTTCATCAACGGGATCCTCGACAAAAGGACATGCCATGTTCGAGAACAAACCTTTAGTCTATCTAACTGAGTTAATGAAACAACCTATTTTATTGATGCAGATGACAGAACTGCGCTAAAATGCGCCGGATACAGACTGAATGAATGAATGAGGAAATGAGACACCCCGAGAGGGAGGAGACTGAGAGAAACTCAAGGTTTCTTGAAGAAAACCTGCTCCCGACCAGGTTAGGTTCACAGACTCAGTTACCATAGTAACTGACTCTGAGGTTAAGTTACCTCTCTTTCTGAAACAGAAAACCCAGAGTTTCCCTCATCTCAGGGTTAACAAACTCGAGAGTTTTCACTAAACCTGCTTTCTGAAACGGACCCCTGTTTACATGATGTAACTTTATGTACGTATGTGTATATGTATTATCTATGCATGTATACACTTTATTATATACAACTTATATCTGTACATAGTAGTCAAAGGTTCATGTTTAACGTTACCTTGTTTATCTTGGTTTTTAGCCGTAACGTTATGTCTGTTTCTGTGTTGAAAGCAACACCTAACCAGACTCAAATTCCCTTGTGTTTACACTTACTTGGCCAATAAAGCAGTTTCTGATAAAAATCCAAAATATACTGTAAGTTCTTTATTTATTAAGTATCTTTGCAGATACCCCCAATAAAAAAAAAAAAGTGATTTGAGTCAAAGGCACAACGGTCTCACTGTGTGGGCTTGCTCTCTGTTCTTTATCTAGTTGGCAATAACCCTAGCAAAGCTAAGACCAGCCAAATCACTGACTTATTTATTCTGTAATGGGTAAATGTCACTCAAGCACCTTCATATTTGTTTTAACGTTAGGAGAATACCCTTAATAGTTGATTTGTTTGTATTTTTTGAGTGAATTGACGTTCATTTTGGGTAACAAGTGGACGCAACTATCACTCAGGCTAGCAAGCTCCCCAGCTATATAAGCTGTTATTTTTATGATTTTGATCATATATCTTGTGACTATACCTTCGTTAAGGTCCTAAGGCGTAAGACAGTTGATGATTGTTGTTGATTTTGGTTAAATATGCCAAATTGCTATTATGATTGTTGTTCAGACTGCTTAGCTAAGGTAGCTAATGCTGTCGGCATCTGTCTCTTGTTGCCATGGAAACATTCTGAGTGTTCATTCAGCAGTTTAATACTTTTTTTATAAGCATGATATTATTAGCCACACATTATGAGTAACACATAAGCACCAGAAAGTAAGCAAAATAACCCTAACTAAATGTGAATCTAAACTATGCTTTCCATATAGTTCAGACGTCTGTAGATAGTGAAGGCGTGTGTTGCTCACGTTTGTAAGGCGACGTACTTAGTTTAGACGGCTTTAGTAGGCATAAATTTGATGGGAATTCTAACATACGCCGTCGCCACGTCGCCGCCGGAAAATGTTTCTAATATGGCTGGGCGTATCGATCTAAATATCGATAGTATCGATACCAAGATGAGTATTGGTATCGGATCGATACTGTCGTGATGAGATCGATAGTTTTGTTGCAGTTCCTCTCCCGAGTTCATGCGAGCACAGCGTCTCTCCAAGTCTGTGCGCAGTGTGCAAACAGCCCCTCTCTCTCTCTCTCTCTCTCTCTCTCTCTCTCTCTCTCTCTCTCTCTCTGCCCTCTCCCCCTCCCTGAACAGTTATATTCATATTTATACATTGTGGCTTTTGTTTACTTTTGCACAACTGACTATTTTTCACAGATATCTGTGTGTAATGGAAGGTAATGGTAGCTATATCTTATCTTAGGACATTCCCCTCTGAATTAATGACATATCTATAATTTACAAACATCACATTTATCACTTATTCCATTAAATAAAGAGTTGATTTTATCAGTATGTCCGAATCTTATCTTATCTTATCTTGAATAAACACTTACTCTCTTCTGCACTTCCCTTTGAAAGTCTTATTCATCTTTATTGATTTAATGTATGCTGTAATACTGTCTCCCTTTGATATCTTTGACTTCCTCTGCCACGAATCTCTCACTGCCGTTCTTATTAATAATCTGGCCTCACCTTTTCCAAAGCGAACTTTCATGACAGCGTTATTAAATACTGTAATTGTGGGATACTTGTAGCCGAACATGGCAACCACGAATCAAAACAGGAAGTGTGCGCTGGCGGGAAATTCGTAGGGTTACCAAAGAGGGCTTTGCCTTTTCACGGACTACTTAGCTAGCTAGTTGACTAAATTAAATTGTTGTCATATAGGCCTATCAAATATTGACAAGCAGAGGTAAACGTTTCATGTGTGCACTTCTTTTATCACATTTAACATTTAGCTACAGTAACAACAGTCTCGCTAAGGTTGACAACCAACGGGAATTTCTCTGCGTTTACCAGCCGCCTGTGTCTGCCTGCATGAAGGCTGCAATGGATAAAATCGTCCTACTGTCAGATGGAGACAGTACCGTGGAACTTCAGAAGTGCCTGTCGTCCTTTACAAATGACCAGGTAACGCCAAGTTACCCATCACAGTAGATCGCACGAGTCAAAAACAAACAAACTGGCACTGTCCCTAAATCCTGTCTGTTGGTTTATGAAAAATTTCCCCCTCTTTTATCTGCTCTAAAGCTAATCACTGGGATTACGAATTATGCACTAAAGGGTAAAAAGGTTGGCGCCATGATTAAAGGCATATTCAAAGGTAAGAAACGTTACACAGTGTCAACTGCTGTTAGTGATATTAAATAACGTAACACAGCTGTTAGGCTTACACTTGCATACTATAGTCAGACTCATTAAAACAAAGTTTATGTGACCTGCATTGTGTACTCTTTTTTTAGGCTCTACACCCAGTTCCACTGAAGGGTCAAACCGCAGACTTCTTGTTTATCAACACTGCATCCCTCTTTGTGAGTCAGGGGATCTTCAGACTGAGGTGGCAGCTGACATCATTGGACTGCTGATGCTGGAGGTAACAAATAAAAAAGCCTGATTATTATGATGCTTTTTCTGGAGTATCTATTTATACAAGACATCACTACAAGTGGCTTTTTATTAAAAACATTCCCTCTTCTGTCAAAGGGCAAAAACAAGTAATGACATGTAAAAAGTAAAATAAAGTCTTGTACTGTAACAAGCAGGGTTGTGGTCGTACTGGTCTTTAAAATGATTAGTCTTTGAATGAGAAATGAAATAACCTGTCAATGCTAATGACTGTTTGAGCTCTTTATACTGCCCAATGCTATTTAGGTATCAACATGGGTGGATACGTCATCAACATAATGCTAAAATATCTTAAATGTAGAACGTATTACACACCTACTGATCAAAACAACATTGTCTGGGAACATGCACACATTCCTGGGGCCTACTAGATTTCTCATCTTGTGTCAACCTCTTTTACTTTTTAATCCAAAATCCTTTTTTTTTTTTTACAGCATCATTTACTGAGTTGCTGTCCCATCAGTTTTATAATTTTTTTGCATTGTAGAAATGTCATTACATATTGTCACCCCTTGTCCCTTTCCTTTGTTCATATGTCTAGCATGGCACAGACAGACGTCTTTCTAATTCCCATTTTGCTTCTTAAATGTTATACACAGACTCATACACTCCCTGGACCATCTCTTGCAAAACTGGCATCTCTTTTTGTTGAAGCAATTAAGGTGGGAAAAATGGGCAGTGGCAAATCCCTGGAGCTATTTCCTACTGTGCTTACTGCCCTTTCAGCCTGTGAAGCCTTGTCTTATGGCAAAGGTGAGTGCAAATGACTTGCCCTGGTAAATTTGTCATTTTATGTTTTATCAAAAACGTCAGCATCTTAGTTAGTAGTGTAATCTACAAGGTGCAAATTTTAAAATACGAAGCATCTCTGTCTCTGGTGGTTGCTTGTTATTTTATCATAACTGCAGGTGAACTCAGTGGCGAGGAATACAAGAAACAGCTGATCAACAGCCTCTGCTCAAGCAGGTGAGGACATCAAACTACAGTATGTAGGTGATGTGCAATTTTACACTGAGTTTTTAAGGAGTCCATGACAGTATTTTACGCAAGCGCATAACGACAGCATGTTTGCTCCCCTCAGTGAGAGACGAAATATCTATGGATGGATCTTTAACTAACCGTAATAGGAGTCACAGGATGTTTGTATTTATTTTCATGCAGATGGGACCCGCGATGTGTCATCCACCTGACGACCATGTTCAGGTAACACCTTTGACTATCAGACCATCACATTCTCAGACCCCTTCAGTCTCCCACAGAATAATACGAGTTTATTGAAGTACCTGTTTTTGATTTAATAATGTTTAAAGCAATATAATAATGTTTTATCTGCTATAACTTGCTTCTTGTGCTGCCTCTCAGGGCATGTAACAGTAGTCAGTACTTTTTTGTGTCTGTTTCGGATTTTAGGGATGTGCCCTTGTCATTAGAGGAGCTGCAGTTTTTGGTAGAGAAAGTACTGAGGATGATAACCAAGTTGGATCTGCAGGAGATCCCACCACTGGTTTATCAACTGCTGCTTTTATCCGCAAAGGTGTGTGTGTGTGTGTGTGTGTGTGTGTGTGTGTGTGTGCAGCAACAGATAATCATCTCTCTGTCTCTAAATGATCTAAATGCCTGCCCTGCCTCTCTGTTAGGGTTGTAAGAAACAGGTACTAGATGGAATCATCAGTTATTTTAAAGAGCAAGACGTTCGCCAGGAAGAGGAGCAGAAACAGGGAGAGTGAGTGGCTCATACACTACTGTATTCACTCGAAATCATACTGCCTACTTTCCATTTACTGATTGTTGTTTTTTTTATTTCTCTGTTTCTTCCTCAGGAGCCTGGATCTAGAGGTTCAGTCCATTCCACAGGACCAGTTGAGGCACGTAGAGGGCACAGCTATCCTCCACATAGTCTTTGCTATACGACTCGATCATGACCTCGGGAGAGAGTTCCTCAAATCCTTTAAGGTTATGTATAACTCATGTGTTTGTTGTTGAAGTTATTTTTGAAAGTGTGATTACATGTGTTATGTAGAGTATGCCATGACTCTTGAATTGCAATTTAGCAGACATCCTATGGAGATCTGTGCCCTTTCAGTGTTGCCCTGTTGCTTTCTGTCGCACGCATCCAGCGTTATGAAGAGCAGGTAAGAAATCAATATTATTTTCCCTATATTTATTTAAGTTTTTATTTGATCTTTTCTGTTCACTTATTTTTTTACTCCTGGTTTGGTTAGGTGTTTGACCTTTTAAAAGGGGCCATCGTCAGGAGCTTCAAAGATGAGCAGCTGCAGCTGGCGTCAAAGTTCCTGCAGGACCTCCTGCATGGGCACTGCAGTGTGGCTCAGATGATACTGGACACAGTCAAAAACAGGTCAGAGCATCAGCTATCTGTGGTGGCAAAGATCCACTACTTTATCATCTCACATCTATCACAAACACAATATTTGTAGTTAATCCTCTTCAAATGAGTTCTACACCTCCGCCTGTGCAGCATGTTTGGTTGGGATCATGTGACCCAGGGGCTGGTGCAGCTGGGCTTCTTCCTTATGGATGCATTTGGACCCAAACCTGGACCATTTGGCAAGACCACAGAAGGGTCTGCTACCATAGCCCGGACCCCCACTCAGCAGGCATGTAAGCTGGGCGGACAGGTGCTCCTGCAGGGCTTTAAGGTAACAATTGTTTTTTATTTTATTTTATAGAATTATCAAAATGTAAATGACTGATAATTGACAACATCATTCTATTATACTGTCTCACTGGAAGATGTGTCTTTCTTCTACAACAGATGCACGAGCCTATCAGAGGCGAGATACTGGAGCAGGTCTTGAATCGATTGGTCACAAAGACAGCCTCACCTGTCAATCATTACTTAGGTAATGCAACCTTTAGATAAAAGTCCCAGCTGTCAGTTGTATACCAGTGTCTTAATCATTCTAGTTAGAGACTAGATGTAGTTTTTCTTCTATCTTTCTTTGTTGTTTCTTTATCATCAGACCTTTTCGCTGACATTGTGGTCTCTGCTCCCATGATCCTCCTGGAGTCGTCTTCCAAGGTGATGGAGACATTCGACCACCTGTCATACCTCCCCTTGGCCACTGTTCAGGGTCTACTCAAAGCAGTCCAGGTATACACACACACACACACACACACACACACACACGTACATTTTGATTGTTTAATCATTCTTCTCTGTTTAATCTCCAGCCCCTGCTCAAAGTCAGTATGTCTTTGAAGGATTCTTTGATTCTAGTTCTCCGCAAGGCCATGTTTTCCAGGTGCGTACTGCTTTGCTTTTAATCACATGAGGTTCATCAGTACAGTTTAATGAATCATGCTTTAGTAAACACATTTGACAGCTTAACAGTAATTAAAATGAGAGGCAGTGTAACATCTCAAATAAAGATCATTTCACTGTTCTCCCCCTATATGACTCTACCAGCCAACTGGACGGCAGGAAGTCTGCAGTGACTGGCTTCTTGTTGCTGCTGAAGAACTTTAAAGTGTTGGGCAGCTTGGCCTCGAGCCAGTGTAGCCAGGCAGTCTCCACTAGCCAGGTACAGTCCCAGTTGGACTACGTGTGGTCTTTCTGTAGATGGGTGTGCAACAAGGATGCTGAACAAACATCCACAGCTGTGACAACATGTGCAATTTTAAACATGGCCTGTCATGTAATATCTGTCTGCCTGAACCCCTGAATAGATCCAAGTGGACGTTCACTCTCGTTACAACTCTGCTGCCAATGAAGCGTTCTGTCTGGAAATCCTCAGCAGCCTGCGTCGCTGCCTCAGCCAGCAGGCTGATGTGCGCCTCATGCTCTATGAGGTTAGAGGTCTTGTTTTCATGCCACGTTTATTAGTTGCTTTTGATTTTGCTACATGTTACAATAACTAACCATGATTGATAGTCTTGATAAGCTCAACTTCTTTTACTCCACCTTAAGCATAATGCATACATCTTTCAGCTTCAGACAAAATCCTAAAAAAAATCCTTCAATATAGGGCTGGGCAATATATTGATATTATATCGATATCGTGATATGAGACTTGATATCGTCTTAGATTTTGGATATCGGAATATTGTGATTGTGATTGTGTCTTTTACTGGTTTTAAAGGCTGCATTACAGTAAAGTGATGTACTTTTCTGAACTTACCAGACTGTTCTAGCTGTTCTATTATTTGCCTTTTCCCCACTTAGAAATTATGTCCACATTACTGATGATTATTTATCTAAAATTTAAGCGTGAAGATATTTTGTTAAAGCACCAATTGTCAACCCTAGAATATCGCCGCAATATCGATATCGAGGTATTTGGACAAGAATATCGTGATATCTGATTTTCTCCCTACTTCAATATTTGTAATACGACACTTTTGTGATTAATCTGTACAGCAGATAACATTCAGGGTGTGACATGTTTTACACGGAGAAAGCAAATTCTTGCCTATTTCAGGGTTTCTACGATGTCCTCCGTCGCAACTCTCAACTCGCAAGCTCCATCATGCAGACACTGTTCTCACAGGTATGTGTGTGTATTAAGTGTATACTTTGTTTAGTACAATAGCCTGTTTGTCATGTGATCTATAACATGGAGTGTCATGTCTTTGTATCCTTAGCTGAAGCGGTACTACGAGCCTGAACAAGACCTCCTGCCCCCGGTGAAACTGGAACCGTGCATCACAGCACTCGGAGACCAAGTCTACCTCCAGGAGCCACTGGTACTCCCGACTGCATTGGAGCATTTTTGTGACTGTGTTTTTTTGCTGTGTTAATGTCTTACTATAAATAGTGTTTGTTCCATTTCAGGCCCATCTGGTGAGCTGTACTGTACATTGCCTGCTGTGGCTGCAGAACATGCGCCGAACGGCCAACCCCAAAGATGGCGACAGCGATGATGATGAGGAGGAGGAGGAAGAAGAGGGATACCAGTCTGAACTACAGACAATCCTAGAGAGCATGACAAGACGCATGATCAAGAGTGAACTGGAGGATTTTGAACTGGTATGCATTAAAGACAGGAGCATACGCTGTAAAAGAAAATATGTACACTGAACTACATTGTATAGTGTTGAAAGGTTCGGCTCAGTCTTTATCTCCTCCCCTTTCACTGTCAACAGTAGGAGTACGTTTTTCGTGATTGACATTTAATTGGTCTTACTAATCATGTGTCTCAGTGACCTGCACAAGTCTGTAAGATGGGAAGCACTAACCGTTAATAAAACGAGTAGTCTGGTCGAAGAAAAAATGGGAATCCTAAGATGTGCAAGCATAAAGCAAATAAGCATCTATAACTAAGAATAAATGAATTAAATAAATTGTATCCAATGTCCTCTATTGCCAGTGTTCCTCTTTCTTCGTTCCACTTTAGCTTCCACGCTTGTCCCGACACTTGCCAGTTATTTGTTGTGGCACTGGAAGCATCATCTTAAGCCTTGTACTGTGTGTGTTGATCAGGACAAGTCAGCTGAGTTCTCCATGGGATCTAGTGTTGGGGTGAAGAATAGTATCTATGCTGTGCTGGTGATGGGAGTGTATGAGATCCTTATGGAGTACAACTTCATCAAAGCCAACTACAGGTAACAACCACCTCTCTTTGTATGGTCAGGACGTTGTAGCTGAAATGTTGTTAAAGTGGTGCATTTTTCTTATTTGTGTGCTTGCCTATGTGTGTTGCAGTAAAAGCCACTTTGAGGAGCTCATGGAGCTGTTCAACCGCTACCACAAACTGTCGGAGATCCTGAAGGAGAAATCCGGAAAGGGTCGAGTGCCTTCACACAAGACCCCCCGCAGTTTACTCTCTTTGGGCTTCATATCCACTCTCCTCACTGTGCTCTTTAGGTAACTGCTTTCAGTGGCTATGTTCACATGGATTACTGTCACACCTACTGGCACTGTCTGAATACAAAGATCACATTTTATTAAATGAAATCATGAAAACAGCTTTTATAAATACTGTATTCATCAGGGAATGCACTCATTGTGCACTTTGTATAGCCTTGATCAAAAGGACAGTTACCAATACTAAGCAAACTTTAAGAGCTAAAAGTTAGAAATAGTAAAAAAAAATGTGCATTAAATCAAGAGTAGTATTGACAACTAAAAAACATTAAAACTATTTCTTTAAATAGTTAATTACCACTGGATTGTTTGCTGAAAATGTAAGTAGTCGCACAAATGTAACAAACAATGCATTTCTTTCTTTTTAGAGACAGTACTCAGAGCAGAGAGGAGGCTCTCTCAGTGCTTCGCTCAAGTGGAGAATTTTTGCGTTATGCAGTAACTGTGGCTGTACAGAAGATCCAGCAGCTGGAGGAAACTGGTAACACAGATGGCCCAGACGGACAGAACACAGACAGAACTTTCCGCTTCCTCTGTGACATGACAAGGTCGGAATCCCTTGGCTTCCCTAAATAATAGCATTAAGTTAGACCGTGTTCATGATTTTGT
Source organism: Sander lucioperca (assembly GCF_008315115.2). Lineage (NCBI taxonomy): Eukaryota > Metazoa > Chordata > Actinopteri > Perciformes > Percidae > Sander > Sander lucioperca. Next base: position 5,154,646 of record NC_050179.1, on the reverse strand, counting down.
TGTCTACAACATTGTTTGACCGAGAGTTCTGTCTTTGCATTTTTTTTTCAGCGTGCTGATGTGGCGTTACACCAACATCCCCAGCGTCGTAGAAGACGCGGGGAGGAAAGAGAAGCGCTCCAGCCTGTCCCTGCTGTGTCTGGAAGGTCTGCTCAAGATCTTCACAACTTGTCAGCAGCGCTATCCAGACAAGATGGCCCAGCTCCTCTCCACCATGGGTTAGACACACACAGGAAAAAAACTGTAAAAGCAGTGAATTTTTACACCAAATAGTACGCAGCAAGTCATCACATTTTGTGTTTCTCGCAGACATCTCAGAAGAGGACGCCGAGCCAGACAATGGCAGCGCTACAGAGATGAACTTCTTTTACATCAGACAGTTTCAGGTGCATCCATACAGAATGGATTTGGTTATTCTCTACTTATTTTAAAGGTCAAAATTCAAACATTTATTTTCTGATGGAAAAGTGTAAGTCACATCTATCCATTGCTTCCATTTCAGAAATCTGGGTTAATATATTTCCGCGCTGATTTTTTTTTAATAGGATGTGTCTAAGATACAGAATATTTCATTAAAAAATGTTGCAGGAGCCATTTGATATGTGGGATACAAACCCACTTGACTTTTTCAGACAGCAGTGTTTTGAATGTAGCGAGTACTGTTCAACACTAAAATCACATTTTCTTTGTCCGTCACCAGAGGGCGCTGTTCACACAGTTAAGTGGAGGTGATGAAGAATTTAACGGCAAAGAGGCTCAGCTGCTGGTCAGCATCTTGAGTGTGCTCTCGCGCCAGCTAAAGCCCTCCTCCCAGCAGGTAGGTGTACTCTTAAGTGCACTTAATACAACAAACTCTGTAGCAGCTGTCCCACTAACACATCTACAGTTTGTGCAGATGATCACGTGGACTGTGAAAATCTGCAAGGAGACCAGTTTTGGTGAGTGACTGCGTACTTAATCTTTGCGTCCATGTTAGCTACAGTAAGGTGTGTTTTGAGATCTGTGTTTTTCTCTTTTAGAGGATTCTGCTTTCTCCAAGGGCCTGCTCTCTCTTCTCTTTAACCTGCATGTTCTTTATAAGAGTCCTGTAAGCCTGTTGCTGGAACTCTGCCAAGACATCCACAGCCAACTGGGAGACATTGATCAGGTACACACACAATTGCACTATACAGTGTTCAGAGCACAAGCAATTTGGCATTATACCTTTAAAAACAATTGCAGGGCAGTAGGTGGCATCTGTTGCTACAAGCCATTTATAGTGATTTAAGTACGTTGTTGTGTGTATTACATATCTCAATTTTTACATTCTTACTTTTCTTCCTGTATGGTCAGGATGTGGAGGTGGAAAAACAGTCTCACTTTGCCATTGTCAACATGAAGACTGCAACCACAGCAGCAGTGAGTGAAGCTTCTGATTTGCTTCAACATCAGTCTCAGAATCGGTTTGCGCAGTGTGCTCACCATCTTCATTTTCACTTTTAATATCTTGCCCCAGCTGCTGGTCCTGTCTCAGGTTGACAGAGTGCTCGATGAAGTGGACTGGCTGATTGCCAGAAAGAAAAGCCAGACAGCATCTGACAAATCGGGTTCTGGTAAGAAGCCTTTCACTGATGCTCAGTTGGATTAATGGGGAGAGTTGAGAGGATAAGGGAAGAGATGCATCTCTTTCAGGGAATGGTACTAAAACGTCTGTGATGTTGCGTCCCTGATGTTTAGGGGAGGCCACCCAGACGACAGGCCAGCAGGATCCAATAGAGAAAGCAGTGACGCTGCAGCTCGGGACTCTTTTGACAGCATTAAATGAGCTGGTCCAGACGGCCCTGCTGCCTGGCACCTGTACCATTACACTGCTGAGAGAACTGAGTCGCACATACACCATCCTCACCACACTGGTCAAATATGTGCGTATTTGTAAACCCTATGATCTCAGTATGAATGTAAGGTTTGTCTAGTTAAGTCAAAATCAACGACATTTCATTTCCGGGAGTGTTCCGGTGCCGCCGGAAATTCCGCCGGATGTCCCTCATTTTGGCCCAGTGTCCCTCACCTTCTGCTTTCTTTGTGTTGGCATTCTAAACTCCGCTCGATTTCTGAGGACTATGGTTAACTGCTCCTCAGATCTCTGCAGGGTAAAGACTATCTGTCCAATCTGAGTTTTCTGTTGCACGACTAAAACAACTTTTGAACATACACATGTTCCACCAAAACAAGTTCCTTCCCGAGGTTATTTTGCAGCGGCACCGTTGCTCCGTCTAAGTGATTGGTTTAAAGAAATGCCAATAAACCAGAGCACGTTTTCCTCCCATCCCGGAATGTTGTGTAGACTAGCCAGACCCTCCTCGGCAGCACTGTGAAGGAAGGTCTGGCAATGCAAGACCAGTCAAGTTTGACATTAATTAAATTTGTGTCGTTTTTAGTACATCCAGGTGTGTTCCAGCCAGCACGGTGCACTGCCAGCACGCTTTGAAAAGCTGGTGAGTCTGGGCTGTTGTTTCTCTGTTTTTGAATCTTCTAGTAATTCTGATGTCATGCTAACGGAGTGTTTTCTGTGCAGGTCAAACTGTCGGGCTCCCACCTAACACCACAGTGCTACTCTTTCATCACATACGCACAGGTACATCTCAGTCCAGTTCTGTAGAGTCCCTGCTAAAGCTCCAGGTGTTCAGACAAATGATAATCTCTCATTATGGCATTATTATTCATTATATAAGTCATGAGGGAACGTTGATCTTTTTTCTCTACTAGAGTGGAGAATTTAGTGGTGGAGGTGCAGATGACAAGAAGAAAAAGAAAAGGAATGAAGTGAACACTGCTGCCTCTGTAAGGACATTTATCTCCTATAACTATGTAATTGTTATGACTAATGTGATTGAGTAGAACAATGCATTTACTTTTGTTTATCTTTATTATATAAAAAAAAAAAAGTATAGATACACTGTACAACTAAAAACGTTTGAGCCTCAAACAAATCGGATTTTGAATCTATTCAGAACTTGCTAATCTAGATCCTCTCTCTCTCTCTCTCTCTCTCTCTCTCTCTCTCTCTCTCTCTCTCTCTCTCTCTCTCTCTCTCTCTCTCTCTCTCTCTCTCTCTCTCTCTCTCTCTCTCTCTCTCTCTCTCTCTCTCTCTCTCTCTCTCTCTCTCTCTCTCTCTCTCTCTCTCTCTCTCTCTCTCTCTCTCTCTCTCTCTCTCTCTCTCTCTCTCTGCAGGCAAAACTCCTGCGTGAGACAAAAGCCATCCCTAATGTGGTCTTCGGTATTGAGCAGTATGAGAAATACCTCATCACACTCTCAAAGAAGTCAAAGGTATGTGTGAATGTGATTGGTTGAAGTAGTTGACAAAAATATGATTGTCAAAATACATAAAGAGACTTGCAAAACAGACCACAGAGCAAAATACAGAAAGCTCCCTGTTAGTGCTGTGTTATCAGTTAGGCTACTCATACTGAGCGTTGTCACCAACACCTGTATGTTTGTCCAGGTAAATCTGATGCAGTACATGAAGCTGAGCACCTCAAGAGATTTCCGCATCAACGCTGCTTCTCTGGACGCAGCCATGCAGGAACAGGACGACAGTCAGGAGGTAAGTGCAATCTCATACTGGAATTAGCAGCTCCAAAGGTCCACAGTGCAATTGATTTTGCTTCTCCTCCTTCACTTGATTACATTAGTCAAGAAAGAAGAGTTGTTTAACTATGCAGATTGAGCTAATTGTTCAAATATATTTCCCTTGTGATGTTTTAAATGCATCCGTTCTGCATTGAAGTGCTCTGAACATGTAAGTACTCTGAACACACTAGTCCTCTGATGGCTGAGATCTCACTGTGTTTCTTCTTCCATTCCTTTCAGACCACAGAGTCACAGGATGCAGAGGAGACACACGAACCCAAACAGAAGAAGAGAAAACAGTGAGCTAAGCCTCTGTTCCTTTGTTTGATACACACTTCTCCAGATTCTTCACTGATCTTGAACTTGGCCAGCTGCTGAACAGCCTCCTGGCAGCTGTGTGTTTGAGCTGCTGTTCTGAATAACAGTCGCTTGGCCCACAAAGTGCTATCTTCCTTTGTTCAGACAGCCTTTGGTGATGTCAATGATTTGGTATATGTCCAAGGCCTCACCTGTGGAAAGTTTGCACACATTGTTTAACACTCTGGTTGTGTTTAAAAGAAACATTTATTTTGTATATGACATGTATTTTGAAACACGGTAAATGTCAATTGTATCTGTTCTTTTTGACCAGTGTCAAAACTGTAATTTTTATTTTACATTGAAGATTTTTAAGGATTAGCAATCCGATCTAGATCATCCGTTTTAGAGAGAGTACAGCTGTAACTACATATGGTAGTACTTAAGATGGCACTACTTTATCAGTCCTTGGCTACACAAAGGGAAAAGGTGGCTCTATGGTTTCCAATACACGTAAATGCATCCTGAAGAGATTTTCAGTCTAGCTTTATATCAAGTGCTGTTGTTTTAAAATAAATATTTTCTCTCTTATTGTTTATTAACACTTTCTTATATTGTGACTCACATTGAATTTTACAAAGCCTTTGTAATTCATTCCCTTACATTAATAACTACATTGTACATTTTTTTTTTTTTAAAGATTATTTTTTTGGGGCTTTTTCCTTTATTCGAAAGTGGATAGATATGAAAGGGGAAGAGAGATGGGGGATGACATGCAGCAATGGGCAGCAGGTTGGATTTGAACACTGCACCGCTGCAGGACTCAGACAACATTGGGCGAACGCTCTTACTGGGTGAGCTAGAGGCCGCCCCACATTGTACATTATTTAAGTAGTCCTTTTTACTCTTTTCTGGCCAGGTCACGCAAGGCTGTGTAATGCAGTTTAAACTGGAAGGTCACTGTAAAATGGCATCTTGGCTTTGATATAGTTGTACAGTTAGATTTTTTGACTGACATGTGGATGTACTTGTAGTTTTTCAGCAATATTTTATGTATTTATTCATGTTTGAACCTACATTGTGTAATTTTTTGAGTTGATTCTTAGCAAAAACCCCTTTGTTCTTTCACAAATATGTGCTCATTCATGTGTAATTACTTCCACCAACTAATCAAAGTATTTTCGTAAGCGTAGAATCTGCCATTTAGAATCATTCAGAATACATACTAGCAAGTCGCTCGAATGACAGCAGCCATATGGCGCCTTCATCTTTAAAATACGTTAGCCAAAGAGGGACTGCTTTTCGCGCTTTTAAACTCTGGCACCATGACGAATGCCAGGAGGAGATTACTCGACAGGGAAGAGAAAAAGAGAATTAAAACGACAATGCGACATGCAAAACAACAAGACCAATTGGAGTGACTAGAACAGCTGCGTGTAAACAATGGAGATACTAAGAGCTAATTTCGGGTTCGGCCACCGTAGGAGTTGAAATGCGCTCGGAATGGGAAGGGCTAGAAAGTAATATTCAGTTGGTTGTCATATACAATCTCACCACTAGATGGGAGAAATTCTTACACAATGTAGCTTTAAGGTACCCTCAAAGTAACAACTTTTAATATACACTAAATTATTTATTTCATACCTGCAGGGCTTTGATCCTTTTACCCTTCTGCTTTTTTTCTATGCAAATTGTTTATATCACACATTTGTACAATACATATATACTCACACTACAGAAAAAATGATGGTGTGCGAACTCACCAGGTGGTAGGCCGCATCTTCTTTCCAGACCTGTGGGGTTGGAGGGGGTCACACAGTCCATGGTGACCTCCTTCCTCAGACACTGGTCAATGTCAACTGCACTGAAGAAAGCTACAGACTGGGGAAGGTCCTGCATGCCTAACGCGTGGGCAAACACACTCCTGCAGGAGACAAGCACGCACTCAGAGAAGCTGTCAAGTTTATTGTCTATTCTATAGTGGACGTTCTGACAGGGAAGAATAAATACTAAGCTGCGAGCAGACCTTGTTAGCAAGTTTGTAATCTGAAGTGCCAGCGCCGCTCGGTAACGGTCTTCGCTGCGAACAAGGTACCGCACCTCATCGTGGATGCTGATGCAGAAACGACCGTCGATGTCGTGCTCCTCAAAGAGCCACTTCATGGCCACCAGCATCAGATGTAGGTAGTCCACTGCAGAGCTCTGGACCACCCAGTTCACTCTGCTTGTGATGAACTGACAAAAGAAATATGGCACCATCTTACTATAAAGACAAAGTGGAGATTCTGTGGTTCAGAGACCATTAGCAGTAACATTGGACCTCATCCAGTTTGGGCTCTATATAACGTATATTTAATTCATTATTTAGGAAAAAGCCTCCATTTCTATGCTAATATTTTCTTCTTTAAAACAGTTTTGGCTGCTCATGCTAATTGAATGCCACCTTTTTGATTAGATTAATGTTAAGAGTTGGTCTGTCCCACTGATCAGCACTGCCTCACCTCATCCTTAACTGCCTTGGGCTCCAGCGCTCTGCTAATCCTGCAGCCTAGAACAGGAGTGGCTGGCTGAGCGGAATGAGCAATACTCTCCAGCTTGTTGAACATGTCCGACTCTGTACCTCCAGCCCACAGGCGTTTCTCGACCAAATCCCACCTCTTCCGCCGAGAGCTGAGCCGTTTGAGGAACAGAGAAAGACAGAGCATGAGGGAACAGAGCAACGTGGAAGAACCTGTTGTAAGTGTCAAAAACGTATTCTGACAAGGATCCTGACAATTGTCTGTGGATGTTTGTGTGATGTTTTACTGGCTCCCTCACCACTGTGACACCAGTCTAGTGATCCTCCGCAACTCCTGCAGGGTGACGCTTCCATTTTCTTCCTTCTCCACCTCTATACCCAGTTCATTGACCAGCCACTCACCTTCCTCTGACAATTGGTACCTGGCGAAACATAGAAACACAAACGTGTAGCACTAGAGCTCAACTTAATCGCCTTTGCACGAACAACTGAGCCGAACCAACTAAAAATACAATCTTTATCTGAACACAACTACTGAACTCGTTGAGCTTACCTGCGTATGCCCTTTGTTAAGGCGTACATCTGCTTGGCCTTACTGGCAGCTGCTGTCTGACCGAGGCGGTGGTTGAACTGCATTAGCAGCCTCTCAGCAAAGGGTTGTCCTGCACCATAAATGCGTCCATAGTTGAACACCTTGGCATGCTCTCGGCTGATGCCCACAGAATCGGCAGTGCGGCTGTGCAGGTCAGTGCCCTGACTCTTCTTTCCCTGAAGGGTCATCCAGCCAAACGCTGTGCAACCTGAACCCAGCAGAGACTCAAGATGAACACAGAGAACGTCAGATGCTGTTTGTTGAAACTATAATAGATTTTTTTTTTTAAAACTAAAAAAAAGTGTATTGTCCTGTCCAACTTTAATAATATGGTGTTTAGTTTTAAGTGAGAACTATATAGGATTTCAAAAGGGACAAATCTCACCGTGAATGCCAGCAAAGTGAGCCTCTCCGAGCACAGCAGCAATCCACAACTCCTGAGAGTCTACATCTGCTCCCACCAGGTGATATCCAGGTGGTACCTGCACCATGGCCTTCAGCTCACTGCCTACCCGATCCCGCTGTGGACACAAAGAAAACAGGGTTACACTTTACTTAAAAGGTATCTACATAAGAGTGACGTGACACTGTCATGAACGTGTCATAAACAAATCATAAACGTTTATGACATAACGCTTCTGTCATTGTCATTCGGTTTTTGTCATGACAAGTTAGGGTTAGGGTTCATGTGTCATGACAGTGTCATGTCACTCTTATGTAGATACCTTCCAAGTAAAGTGTTACCGAAAACAGTCCATGTACAGTCAATAATCTCAGACGTGCAACGTTTGTTTTTTTTTCCTTTGTCGGCACTGCTTCTTACCCGTGCATTACTGGCAGTCAGCCACGTGGGCTCCACAGCCCTACGCGTGACTGTTCCAGCGGTGATAACCTGAGGTAATATGGCACCATACTGGCCCTCTTCATCAAACTCTTTGTGTCTTTGGGAGACAGAAAGGTTGTTATAAACAGCAATGCTTTTTCCCTACTATATGGCTGATGAATAAACACAGGATAGCTATTGATATACCAGACGCACCTGCTGACAATACGAGGAAGCTCTCCCTTCCGCAGCCACAGCACCATCTGAGAGCTATAAAGACACAGTCAAATCATGTATTTGCCATCATTTTGACAAAAATATCAATAACAGTATGGTGGAAACTGACATGGTACCTTATACGTTTGTGGGCATTCCTCCAGAAGGAAATCATTTTGTTGATCTCCAGGGCTCGTGTAGCGTTGGTTCCACCATGTCCTGCCCTGAGAGTACCATCCTCCATCTTGGACAGGAAGTCCTTTGAAAAAGGACTGCCAACATTGTTGTGATTACCATCCTGAAACACACGTGAGACGATGAAAGTAAGTCAATGAAGTGACAATGTGCCAATGCTAGTTATTCGGGACACTCGAAGGTAAACAGTGAAACTTCACCTTATGAGGTAATTTGAAAAACCAGCACCCTGGGACATCTACGTCATTGTGGGGGCCATTTCCATGGTGATAATGGCAGTGACTCTTCTCTGGGACATTATGTGGATCTTGAGACTGTTGTTGATACAGAATGTAACAAATCACAATAAGTCACTTTCAATTTTAGCACAGTGAAATAAATAACCATGTGAATAAAAAACCACAAAACACTGCATGTTAGAACAGATAGTACCATTCCATATTAACAAAGCTGTAAAAGGAACTGAAATATAGACAATTAAACGGCACAATACAGTTTTGAAAGGTGTTCATGATACAAAGTCATGAAGCACCTGTTAATGACATTTAACTCACTCACCGGGTTGTTCTTCCTCTCCCCATTTTTCGTCATTCTAACTCCATTTTCCTCTGTCAGACTCTCCAGGGAACCTAACTCCTCCACCTTGAGGCGAAGTTAAGAAACACACACCTATGTCATCACATTGTATTATTCCAGAGCCCCTGGGTCTGATCATTGTTTCCAAGTAGCACTGATGAAACACCAACACCAGGTCAAAGAATTCAAGGAGGATTCAACACTTGAGCTCTTTATTTATTTATTTTTTAACCATAAACCTGTTTGGCGAATCTGCATCATGGAAAGTCATGCTGCATTAGCTACTCGCTTTTCCTGTTGGTCTATAACAATATTCGTACAGACAATCACCTTCGTCACTTAACTGTTCTATGGTTATGATGGACAATTTAAATCTCTTTTACATCTCTTTTGTATAATTTCTAAACAGCGGAATTATGGATATTTATGAAAAAGAGAACTTCTTGTGAACACAACAAGAAAGAGGTAAATTACAGGACGGGCGTTTGCACCTTTGCCCACACTGTGCTGTCTGTCCACATGAGGTCATCTGAAGGGTTGCAGTCCAGATATTCAGGCCGCACTTTACTGTTCTGCTCACAATACTCTCTGTATACACTCTCAATAGCTCTGTGGGACAAAACAAATGCTTAAATAAACACCCACACATGCTATGCTGTGAAAATGAAAGACTTAATAATGACTAGTTCATGTCTTGATCGCATAACCACAGTGTATTAAGTACCTGTGTGGGCACACAGTCCCTGTACTTTCCTCCTCAGAAACCAGGTTATCCCTACGTCCTGGTACCAGGTAACCCCACCCGTGTTTCTCGGTGTAATGCAGGGGGAAACCATCCCACGTCAGGCCCATCAGCTTAGGAGTCACTCTCATCTGTAGACTGATGAGGTTGGCTCCAGGTGACCAGCTGTCCTCCTCAGACATCTTCTCACACAGCTTACGATACCACCTGCAGGACACAGTAAGGGGAGAGAAGGACTCTTTATTCATTTTTTTCCAACATGTAGAAGACAAAAACAATACAAAATTAACAATATGTCAACATTAGCTAAAAATCAACAAGTGATAAGTGAATGAGAACAGAAAAACAAAAAACTGACAAGACATTACTTAAATTAAAAATATTCAAATAATGTAGTACTTGTACCATAAAGGACTGACTTGTCATGTCAGTGGAAACTGAAAGATAAAATGGCTCTGTGGTGTTTGGGGAGTGATCTTACCCTGGATGTCCAGGCAGATGTTGCCTTCTCTTAGGAAGTCGATTCACCGTTTCCTTCAGCTTCTCCACAGCCAGCCTGCCGGGGCAAGGGCCTGCCATCTGCTCCTCAGAGGGTGGACCTGGGTCTAATATCGCAACCATTCAACTGAATCATCTCATCTGTTATTTCTTTGCCTTTTTGCATTGTTGTTATAATATTTGAACTAAAAACAGCCATCTTAAAAACAAAGAGAGATATAACATTGCCTTTGTAAATGTGGCCCAGATGTAGATCTGGGCTTATACCTTCTTCCCAGTCTGGAAGAGGAGTAGCAGCTTGTGTTTCAGCTGCTTTTTTGGAGTGTTTCTTCTTGCTGCCTGCTACTTTCTTCAGCTTGAACTCCTGCACATCCCACTCAAGATCCCAAAGCCAGGGGTCTTCTTTGTACCTTCAATAAATAAAAACATATATACAATGTGGATGTTTTTATATAAAGCACTTTAAAGCACCTATTTCTTGGAGTTATTGAAGTACAATTCTCACCGGTCATCCTGCAGCAGCTGGCAGGCATCGTCTGTTAGAGTCATCAGAGACTTCTTCATCTCTTTTTGAAGCTCTTCGTAAATGTCCTGAGAATCTTCCAGGTAACGCCCCCAGTTTTGATTGACAGGAAGGTAGCTCACACCCATCTCCAGCATTCCTGCAAACGTCACTGGATGAGGACACCTTATAAAGGAAAAAAGAGAAGGCAGTATTATGCAGCATTGTGGTCAACTTGCCTGCAGACAACTTTCATATATATATATATATATATATATATATATATATATATATATATGAAAGTTAATAGAAAATATTTGGTTGGGTTTTTCTGACCTCTCCATGAAGAGGGGAAGCTGTTCTGTGAAGACTTGATGTGTGGCCTCTACATCCATGGCGCAATACTGCATTAACTCCTGTAGAGGTCAGCAAAGCCAAATGTATTTGTCTGTACGTCATGATGAGTGCAAGTCATTAGAGGACTTGAATGTAACGTAATATGAATACATTTGGCCTTTGATTACAGACATTCGGACACAGGATTTGGCATGAACATCTGACCTGGAAGTTGTTCCTGACATCCATGATGCTGCCTTTCACAAATGTCTCTCTGGCCTCCTTCTGCAGTGGCGGCCCTCCCACATACAGAGCATGGACATCAGCCAGGTTATTAATGCTGCTAATATTAACCCAGTCCCAGGAGCCAATCTAAACACAAAAACATCATGTCACATTGAGTTCTGCTGATGATAAAAGTGACTAACCTAACCAAAAGAATAATGCATGCTGTAGCTGAAATATGGTGAATAAAAAAAAGGACACAAACCGTTGGACCCTCCGTTTTCTGTCCAGCTTTTTTAATGTGTTCCTTGACCTCCTGAAGACCCCTCCTTTTACCCAGCTTATTGGCCATCCACAGTGTGCGCTGGAACCCAGTCAGCCCAGAGATGGCCATGTGAAGGCTCATGGTGTCCATGAAGCGTACCTTAGAACCCTTTAGGGGAAAAAACACATTTTTCTCTGGGGTGTACTATACATAAACTGTAATGTCATACACAGGCAGGTACATGCTACTTGGCATATTTAATAATTTGACTCATACAACGAGGATCAATAAATCATAAAATAAAGATGCAAACAAACTTTTCCTAAAGAGCCAAATTAGACACACACCACCCTCCTAATACTAACCTTTAGTAAGTATTGCTCCTTCATGTAAGATCGGTCAAAACTGACATTATGGCCTACTATGAGCCTCTCCTTCCACTGTCCCCCAGGTGGGCGGGCAGAGTTGATAGGGGTCTCCAAGGGGATGAGGTCAGCTAGGGTCAACTGGTTTGACCAGGAGTACCGCTCTTCAATCAGACGCTTACTGCACCAGGAGTACCTGGCAAGTGAAAAATATACACATATTTTGGGAAAATAAAAATCTAACTGTTGCCCATTTTACGAATACAAACTTGTACGTTTTTAGGAGTTTTGGTAGCATTAGTGGGACAATGGAAACCCATCCTCTGACTATTAAACAAAACAACTCAACCCATAGAGCCACACCACAATAAAGCAAATCAATCTTTCCAATAAACAGTTTACTGCCATTAGGTGCATTTCTCCTCTTTACACAATCTTAACAATTGTTGCTTGTTCCTCACCAGTTAGTGGGAGACACAGCAACAGCCAGTGTGGGACACTGTCCCTCTGTTATGCACACCTCCACATCAAACACCAGTGCCGACTCCTCTGGAAAATCAACCTTCTGACTCTCCCCATTGGGCCCGTAGCGTGTCCATCCAACCTCCCAGCTCCATTCCTGTGGCATGGGAGGGAGCTCAGCCAGCTGCAGCTTGGTGGCAGCCTCAAGGTAGGGAAGACTCTGCTTCTGGGCCAAGATACGAAAGTGTTCATCAATATTTTTGCCATACATTTGGGGAAGCTTCAGCTCCACTTCAGGCAACAGTGAAGTTTCCTTCCCCCACAGCTGATGTTTCTGCAGGTGCCTAATGCTGCGCTCCACATCATGCTCTTTGTACTCTGGTTCCAGCACCCCAAAGATCTGGTCGTGGAGGTTCCTTGACAGCATCTGAATGTTAAGGGGGTTCAGGCGGGTCTCTGTGGAGACCTCGCCCTGAAGAGAGTGAGGCTTGGTGGAGTAGAGGGAGCGTAAACACCTCCATTGTAGAGAGATGAGAGTCCTCTGTGAAGGACAGCGCAACACATGCAGCATCACCTCATGAGGACTTCACACTAGAGCTGAAAGACACAACCAATTGAGACAATCAATTTTCTGACATGATACAGTTTAGCCCGTTTGTCTCTCATGCAATGTAATGAGAGGCACAGACTGGGACTAGAAATAAAGCTGCATCTAGGTACTAGACAAATTCTAGATACAGATAATGATGTTTGATTTTATCTTAAAATGTGTGATAGTGTAATATTGTTTAATGGCTGAAAATGTATTGGTCAAAGAACACAACATATTTCACTCAGATAAGGTTAACTTACTCAAAAAGTTATTATCACCCAACTTTAACAATAATTTGACATAACGTTAAGAGACAGTAATTAAATAAAGTGCTGGACTAAACGTTAGTTATCGTAACTTAGCATAGTACAGTAACGTTAAGTTCCACACGCAGAACAGTCATCTTATTTGGTTAAAAATAATATAAGCTAACGTTACCACCAACCTGCTAACATATGTTTAATAACTACCTATATAGCTGTCTAAACCTGCGCTTGTTCAATAGACTGTCGCTAAAAGCAAAAAAGACACCTCACCCGATCTGTATTGTGAGGTATAACGTTAAAGTAATTAACCAAAATATACGTTAAATCACTCCACAACAAATGAGGTTGTTACAGCAACTTAGCATGTCAACCCACGCCGGGGTTGTAAGACCAAAGCCAGAAGACGAGGCGCTAGCGACCCCAATCGGTCCGGATGACTGCATCGGTTTCTACCAATACAAACAAATGATTCGATAAATATCATAGCGCCCACGCAGTTTTTGTTCGGGTT